>NW_011499961.1:322344-337409 GCF_000495115.2 Populus euphratica | reverse complement strand
GGAGTGGAGGTTCAGGGGAGTGCGCGTCGACAGGGTGTGTCACGGACCTTAATAGGAAGTGCCCGACGGAGCTGAGAACTGAGGGAGGCAGTGCTTGTAGGAGCGCCTGTGAGGCATTTGGGAAGCCTGAGTACTGCTGCAGCGGCGAGTACAACTCACCAGCATCCTGCAAGCCTTCCATGTATTCTCAAGTGTTCAAGAGTGCCTGTCCGAAGTCGTATAGCTACGCCTACGATGATGCGACTAGCACTTTTACATGTACAGGCGCAGATTACACCATCACATTCTGCCCCAATTTCCATAGGTAAAATCGTTATTATCTGCTCTTGGAGAATTATTAAAAGCATTTGGATAATCGTTCACGATTCTTGTCTGTTTATGTGAGTCTGCTCCGTGACAATTAATAAACAGGCGGCGACCGCTTTAAGTATTTTAATTAATCTATGTTCATTATTGGATATGACGTTTTGATTAATTTGGAATATATTCTTGTTGTTGCAGTCTAAAGTCCTCAAGTGATTCGCCTCCACAAGCAATCGGGGGCACAGCCATTGATGGGTCAGGGACAGAGGTAGGAGGGACGGTCACCGGATCCTCAGCACAGGAAGCTGAATTACAAAGTTCATGGCTGGCAAGTTTGGCCATTGGAGAGTCAACAGGAACCCAAACCCACCATTCTTTAGTTCTCCAATTTGCATTAGTTTTGGCCACATCTCTCATTCTTTCCAGCTCTCACTTGTAGTCACTACTGGTCTCTCACGTTCCAAGCTATTCAGCTGAGAATCAGTAACATGGAGATCGATTGGGAAAGTTGAAGAAACCCAGGTTGCAAACCACCCATCTTCCAAATTCAGCATATTTAATGTTAAACACATGTTTTAGTGTTAGAATATGTACCGTAAAGCATATTAGTTAATTTCAGAAATAGAATGTGTTTCTCTTTTTTATTCTTTCGGGATCTTTTGAGGTTGAAACCGTGTATTTTAAAAATTTATATTCTTTATTTTGCTAATATCAAAAATAATTTTTAAAAAATAAAAATATATTAATTTAATATATATTTAAATAAAATACATTTTAAAAAATAATTATTATCATGTCAGCCCAGCCCTATTTTCTTGCTGTTTCTATTGTCATGGAGCCTACAATCTAAAGGGAAAAAAAAAACTAGAAAGTGAAAGAAAGAAAGAGCCTTTGTGGGTTGAGGTTGTGGACAAAAAGGACAACCTTTGTTGACGTGAATACTGTTAAAAAAATATTCGAAGTGGAAGGCCACTTACGGGAATCCCATGCTTGGCAATTTGTTTGCAGTTGAAATAAGTAATTAGGTTTCTTATTTTTTATTTAAGCTTTATTTAGTTACTTTTAACATTTGGTTAAGATAATAAATAAGTTTGTTTCTCATCATATTGTATTAAATTTAAGAAATAAATATCTTGTGAGTACAGTACTTCATGTATAGAATATGAATAGCTTATTGTGAGTTCAAATTCTAAAAAATAAATATAAATAAAATCATGATCCAACAGCATACGGTATGAGACAAAATAACCTATTGAATGGCTCACATGATAGGAAAGAAACTTGATTTTGATATTCAAGAACCAGTAAAGGTGGGTTTTTTTTTTTTTTTTTTAAAAAAAGAAGATTTATGTGCATAAAATGCTTGGAAAATGAAGTAATAAAGTTGAAAAGCAAAAGGAATCATGTTACATAATAAAGTAAATAAATGAACTAACTAAGAAGCAACGGGAAAGCAAAATCTATAAGTATCTCTCTGGGTTTGGGACGCTGTTAACCTTGTTGAGAGATGCGCTCGGACAGTGACTGTTTGATGATTTATTTTAAAAGTGTTTTTAAAAAGTTTAAATTTTTTTGTTTTTTATTTATTTTAAATTAATATATTTTTAATATTTTTAAGTTATTTTGATGTGTTAGTATTAAAAATATTTTTTTAAAAATAAAAAATATATTTTTAACATGAAAAATTATTTAAAAAATAACCGTAAACATACTTAAATAATTTTCTATTCCGCAAAGTATTTTATTTAAAATTATTTTTTATATTTTTAAATTATTTTAATATATTAATATCAAAAATAATTTTTAAAAATAAAAAAAAAATTATTTTAATATATTCCAACCAATCCACTCTCACATAAATTGCTCAAAATAATTTAAGGTAAAAGATGGACGCACTCAGAAACTATGATGTCGAAGAACAATCATACCATGACGTTCTTGAACTGTGTTGAGAGATTGATGAACGGATGGTTGCATTTCAGCAGTCCAAAGTCAGCAACTAAAGATTTGCTTTTCTTTTTTCAAAGATTTCCTTTTAGGTCTCAGAAGAAACACTGAAGAATTTGAGTTGTGATATTACCCGACTGATAGGGCAAATGGTTTTTATATTACTCAATAAATAAGATATAAATATAATATAAACTTAATCCATTGGTGTTCATTATCGTCCGTCTTCTTGATTTGAATATAGTGGCAATTTGATATGACTCGATGGTCTGGTGATAAATCGACATTTTAGGGTTTGGACGGGTTCTGCTCGTCATCTTTCAAGAAATAATAGAAATCTTGTAGTCAAAAATCCACTGCCATCACTAACAAAAAAAAAAAAAAAAATCCAACCTATTGTATATGGGAAATGGAAGTGTTTGATATCGCAACACTATCATGATTAACTGGATTTAGATTTCCAAAGTAATTATTAAACTCATCCTGGTTTTTACCCGGTCATGATGCCAGGTTTTTTTAAAATAAAAATTAAAAATAATATTTTAAATTTTAATATTTTATATAAAAAAATTAAAATTATTTCGTATATAAATTATATAGAATTATCTTACATAGAAAAGTTAAGAAATATTTTATGTATACATGTAATTTATATATATAGTTATCCCATAAAAAAGTTATATATATATATATTAAAAAACATGAAGATATAAACTATAAATATAGTTATCCAATATAAAAAAAACATTTTATAAGGATATAAAATTTAACAAAAATATGTGAATTTAAATATTTATAAATTAACTTTCTATTTTTTTAGGTTTATTAAAAAAAAAATCAGGTCTCAAGGTTTATTAAAAAAAAAAAAAAAGGTCCCACCCCATCAAATCACCCTAGTTTCATGTTGATCCAGCAGGTCACTCTAATTCTACCAGATTAATTAAAAGCTCCAGCTTAGACCCTTTAAAACCCGACTAATACTCTAGGCCAAACTGGGTTTTATATTTATGATTTTTACAACCCAAACTTGTAAATTACTAAAGATGTTGAGAAAATTGCTTCAAATAGATAGTGACTTCTTGACCTGAAGATTTTGACATTAAGTTCTTATTTGTTTGATAGAAAGTGATTTTTTAAAAATTATTTTTCAAATTTTCATGAGTTTATTTGTTATTAAAAAAGGAAGACAATAAAAAACATTTTCCAATTAAAAGAAATTTTGGTTTGATTTTCAAGAAAGTATTTTTCTTTTATTTTAAAAAGAAAACATTTTCTGAAAATTGTAAAAATTTTAGAAATGTCATAATATTTGCTGATTATATCAAATTTGATTATCAAACTTTTGATTGTTATATATTTTTTTTGAATTTTTTTTTCAATTTCATCCATTAGAATTTGATTTTTATATTAATTGTGGTTCTTATTTTTATAATTGTTATTTGCTTTTTCCTTATCATTTTTAATTGAATTTTTTTCTATTAAATGTGATCCTTATTTTTTTTATTGTTACTTATTTTATTTGAAATAATTTATAAAATGATTATTATTATTATTTTAATTTCTTCATCTTTTAATTTTTTTTTATTTATTAAATTTAATTTCGATTATTATTTATTTTATTTGAGATAATTTATGAAATTATATTTTTTCCAATTTCATTCTCATTTAACTTTTTAATTTGTAAAATTTATTTCTCGTTATTTTCATAAATTTGAAAAAAATAAAATATTAATAAGTTATTTTCTAGTTTATTTTTCATGATATAACCAAATACTAAAAAATATTTTCCAACTTATTTTGCATTATACTACCAAATATCAAAAAATAATTTACTTTTTTTAAAAAATACTTTCCAGCAAACAAATAGAACCTTAAATTCCAATATTTCTTAGGGATCGTTTGGAAACACGATCCAATCCATGTTTTCAAAAAAATCAATTTCTTTTACTAAAAATTAAAAAAAAAAAACTATATTTTTAGATTGTTTTGATATGATAATCTTAAAAAAAAAATTAAAAACTTTTTTTTACTATATCTTTAAATAAAAAATACTTTAAACTGCAAGTGTAATTACAATCTAGTCACTAGACAAGAAGAATATGCATTGCACCCTTATTTTCAAGAACCGGCGAGATGTCACAGGTTGCAAAATAGATGATTGTACAACGGAAGTGGAGATTTGCTATCAAACAGCAAAATATATGTGATGATCAGGCTAATTTGCATGGTCCTATAAAAAGAGAATTTGTGGGCATCACAATTATTGGGGAAGGAAATAAAAGCTGAAGAAGCCACTATATGTAAGATCCAAATTGCCGCCCAGAGGCCATTGTAGATTAGCGCTCGGAGAGTGATGCTTAACCAACTTGTGTGGTGGAGCCACACCAACGTATCTAACTTTATTTTTTCCGAAGATAAGAGAAGATTGGACTGCATTTTCCAGGGTGCTTTTCCAGATGTAAACGTTTGTGCCAAATGATGCATTATTAAGACATTAGGAAAGAAAGACTGCATCCAACCAGAGCATCCTTACTAAAAGATCCCCAGCCTACAGTCTCAAAAAGGCAAGGAGAAATAGCAGGAATGCAAGCGTTACCGAGCTTCTATGCAAACTAAAGAAGGGTTATAACTATACCAAACTCGAAAATGCAAAATACATAGATCCAGAAGAATAATGGTTTTCATGGAAGGGGGAAACTAGAGAGAATGAAAAACGAGCAAAACCTTGAAAGAGCAAGAAAGCAGGTACTTCACCATGATAGATAAGAATTCAAGTCATGGCATGTTCATTTCTCTACTCTGTATACACAGTACGTGCCACAATATTAAAAAGCAAGCAGTTCCATTCCTCCAATAAACGTCAGTTTATTTGATCCACAGAGCATCATATAGCTTTTGCACTGTTTGTGATTGTCCTCTACGCAGACGGTCTTTGTTTAGTCAAGGATGGCCATACCTAGCTACTTTCAAAGTAATGTTGATGCTCAGATGAAGATAAGGAATCTTTTGTCAAAAGCTTCATGCCCTCACCTATAGCAGAAGTTCAAAAAGGAAATCATAAGAAGCAACTAAAACCAATCAAAAACAGCATCTTTATGTTAAGCCAAGATAATAATAATAATAATAATAATAATAATAATAATAATAATAATAATAATAATAATAATAATAATAATAATAATAATAATAATAATAATAATAATAATAATAATAATGAAAAAGGGCATCTCCAGGCCTTCCTTTCCAGTTGGCGAATCATCAACCAATCAGACCCACACAATTTAGTTCCTAGGATTGCACAATATAAGGGACTTCGGACCCACCACTATAGTAGGCTAATAAACTGCATCCAGCAAGTAAAAAAAGTCCTCTACACGGTAATTGCTGCATGACACAGATAAATGGAGTACCTTTACATAAAAATACTGGATACGAACGAAAAATAAAAGGCCGCGAGAGTTTATAATGCATTCTAACAAATAATGGGTAGCAATGATGCCTTTCATAGCTGGGCCAGGAATCGTCACCGGCCATAAAACCATGATGACACTTCAAACTTCAGAGTCAAAGTTCTCTATAATAGAGAAATTCAGCCCATTTTCTTCAACTTTCTCAAGGAGTTTGTGTCTTTTAGGGCTAAAGAATATTGCTTCCAAAGGCCCAGCATTTCTTAACAGGAGTTTGACGGTACAAGCACCTTTTGCCAACTGGTGAAGAAAACTTATGAATCTAGACAGCCTCAGACTGATAACAAATTGTCAATGACATAAGAATTCCTCATCAGATTGCATCAAGCATTTGATTTAAACTTTGTTGTTGGGAAAAAAAACACTGGCCAGGTGGATAACAGGATGTCAATTGAGGTATTGACACAATTTGGATAGATAATTTGGAAAAATTATGACTGCCACTCTGGTTTTGTCAAGGTAGAAATGTATCCAAGAATATATTACAGTTATAAAAAATTTGGTGGCCATTGAGTATAAAAGATTTACTGATCCAAATTTAGTGATTCTTGACTTAAAAAAATGGGAAGGTAAGACATGCAGCATAAATTATTGAAACAGAAAGTTAACAGAAACATAACTTACAAGTCACAGGCAACTATGACATTAAAAGTGTTGGAGATATTATAAGTTACTTCCTCATCCCAATGCAATGTCATAGTCTTCAATTCTGTATTGCCAAATGCTGTGGAGCTGGCATCTATGCTATGCTGAATGTCTGGATGTTAAAGAACATAAAAGAGAAAGAGAAAGTGGAGCAATGCTACGCTCATACTCAAAGTGAATATAACAGTTTTGAATCATAACCCAGCAAACCAACAAAAATTTAGTTCTAAACTGATGTTCCCATTGGCAAAGCTAATGCCCAGCACAACCAACGAGCTAAGCCTCTGATATGGCTATGTGATGACTTGTGCATCCTTATATCTCTAATCGCAAAAACAAACATATTTAAACTTTATTCAAAACCACCATTGTTATCTTCAAAAAAACCTTTCTTTTTTTATAAATGAGAAAATACAAAACAATGTAAGACATCTTGAATCTCAATGACAGAAAGTAAATGTTTACAATGACTTCAAATCATAAAGAAGATGCAAGCAGGGGCGAGCCCAGGCTGAAGACCGTCCAACTTGATTCATATTCTGATCACTAGAACAGGCCTTGGAACCAATTCTAGGCTCATCACTAACAATTTGAGAAACTTAGAGCTTAACATTAACTGAAATCTAAACAAGTATGTATTGAATCATGGGCAACTTGAAATTCTCACAGATAATGCAAACAGACTTCAATTCCATAATCCAGGTACATGCTTCCAATTGACATGTTAATTTTTCAATATGGTACAGACATGAAATCTTCTTATGACTCTTATTCAATGAATAACCCCAATCAGACAATAGCACGCCACTGCCCTAGGTTTAGAAACGATTCAACCATCTAAACTTCTCACATCATATCTTACCAAGTTAACCTAACTTATCATGAAATCTGAACATGTCTGCATGTGACAAGCAAAAATATGAAAGGACATCTTCAGATGTCCACTGACCTGGATAACAACACCTTTATAGTGAAAGTAACAAAGATAACAAATAAGATGCTCATGTCATTTAAATTTTCTCCCACAAGTAATCAAGTTTCAGTCTCCCACCAATCCAATACCGTGTTAAACAACTAACAATTGTGGTGCATCTCAACTGCCATTAAGAAATCAAATGTAACTACATAACCATTTTCTATCAGAAGTGTCTTCCAGAATCTGTATAAATGATAAACTTATCTTAAAATCAACATTCTTGAAAAAGCTGAAAAAAATTATGAACTCCACAAGTAAGATACCTAATTGAAATCAAAGGAATAGTAAGAAAAGGTGTTATCTATCTGCTGACTAGAGGTATCCAAAATGTTCATCAAAATATAATCTTTTTTAAGTACCCCCTTGCATTCTATACTCTCTTTTTTTTCTTAGAACAAGATAAACAAACAACTTGATACAACAAAATCAAGAATTACCAGCAGAACTTACACATTGGGCCAGTGTTATCAACACTGTATCTATTAGAAACCTCAAAATCACTCAAATCAGCACCATTATCCAATCTTTGCCTGCACAAAATCCCACACGCATAAATCAACAACGAAAACCCAAATCAAATTTCAATTCAAATCATAAATAACATTATCAGTTTGATAAAATGCCTTAAACAATAGGCAACATAAGCTTACTTGACGAAAGTTTGGGACTTGCATCAACAGGCAAAGCGTAGCCAATGCAAACATCTATAAAGTTCGGTTCTTCATTGACATGGTCTTCAACTGCTTGGCCTGGTATCAAGTTGAATCCTAGACGGGTTTTCTAGAACTGTGCTTGATAGCACTGGGTAATTGATTGTCTGCAAAATAATTGGTTTTCGACAATGTCCCAAACTAACATACAAGCTACAAAAACTAATCATGTTACAAAAACATGTCATAATTGACGTGTTGGGAGAGATTAAGGAAGCACCAGGATTTTCATGGGATTTGCGAGGAAGGAAGGGCTTGGCGTAAGATTGCCCATCTAAGAAATGATGGTGTTGTATTTGCTCTGGCTGCCATTTCATTCTTGTTTTTAGTTGGCTCCTTGTTTATATTACAGGATACTCACATTTCTGAGCCGTCAACTTTATTTTGTTTTTATTTTTAGTACTCATAACATTTTTGTTTTATAGATTAAAAAGATCATCTCCCTAACTTTCGTGTATCAAATTCAAAACTATTTAAAATTTTCTAATCAAGATTTTGAGTATAGCCCAATATGCATGTTCATGCCTTATTCAGTGTAAATGCTTATAAGAATAGAATTTATTTTCTCTTTTTTTTTCTGGAATTTATATTTACATAAACCACAGTGCTGCTATCATGGATGCAAAATCCAAATCTTGAAATATGAAATCCTTAATTAAGGTTCTAGTGAAAATATGCAAGCCTCATTTTCACCTGTATTCTCAAGTCAGAGCCTTTTTAAAATGTTATGTTTGAAATTGAAAATTTTGAAACCATAGCAACTGAAGGAGTATACTGTTAAAATTGCAGAACCAAAATATACTTTAACCTTTGCAAGTTAGCAACAATTGAATTTAGGGGCAAGCAATGGATTTTTTTATTATAGGAATGAAAACTGATCAAATAATAAAATTATACAAGTCGCTTTTTTTAAGTATTTTTATTTGTAAATTTATTAAAATAATATTTTTTTATTTAAAAAAATTATTTTTAATATTATTACATTAAAACAATCTAAAATAAAAATAATAATTTAAAAACACGGTTGATTGAAAAAACAAATACCACTTGCTAAAAAAATCAAATGATTTAATCCAAGAAACGTGATATGAGAACTACAGCAACAAGCTACAAACTTCACCAGCTGGACATCTAAAAATTGAAGTTACTAAACAATAAATCTTTGATTGATAAACAATCCCTAAGCAACTGTTGAAGCTGGACTAAATTTCCTGTCTCTGTAAATCTTGGAGTATACCTTCTTTGTTCTAATTGCTAGGAGCACATCTAACCCAAACCCAATTACACAGGCAAGAGCCATTATCAGGAAGACAAGGAAATAGCAATGGGGACCAACACAGGTATTGCCACCACCAGCAGGGCTTCTAGCGGCTTGAGCATCGTAAAGATAACCAGCAAGCAGGCCAGAGAAGAGGAAGGAACCCAGTGGAAGATTAAGAATGAGAATGTTGTATAACAAGCCATAATATTTGAGACCAAATAGTTCTGAGGCTACTGCGACAGTTATTGTCAGACGAACTCCGTAGCATATTCCAACCAAGATTGAACCAATATATAGAGATCCGGGCAAGGCCAATGCCATGATGACATATCCTAGTGTCATTAGGACTGGAGAAGCTGCATTCCATAGAGGTCTTGGTGTCCCAAATTTCCTGCAAATAACATGATGGATATGTGAACTATCAAAAACTGTGAAGTTCGAAATGTGAGGAGTTCAGAAACTGAAATGGAGAGTGACAAAAACATACCAGAGGAGCTGTTCTGATACCAGACCGGAAATAATACGTCCGAAAAATCCCCAAATGCTGGTGAGAGAAACAAAAATGGATACATCAATGTATCCAAGAGCCAGGCCCATCTGCCCCAAGTTGTTCATTACACACATTCCAGTGCCCACACCACAGAGGAATGATAGGAACAAAATCCAGAAATCATATGTCCGTATCATTTCGATGATTGTGTGATCCTCCCCAATCATTGGTCGTTGCTTGATTCCAGCATTCTCCACTTCAACACTGACTGTTGTTGCTGGCTCTGGCTTCTGTGGCTTTGCTGATGAATCTTCTGGGCCAACAAGTAATGGTTCCTTAATCTGCTGCTCAATATCCGAATTGGACTTAAGCTTCAACAGAACCGAATACAAAGGAACACATAATGGACTTGCTAGAAGGAATATTAGTCCTGCAACAAATACAAGTGAGACAACATGACCATGATTTCCAATGATGTCAAATGCCAAGAGATAGGCAGCTGCTATAATGGCAATGGCATTAAAGATGTTGAAAAATCTGGCTTCTTCCTTTTCCTCTATAGGACCAGCAGCAGATGTGGTTTCTCGGAGGAAAAGAATAGCAGCAAGGCAAATGATAGCAGGAACAATAGCAAGAATTAGGAGAAATGCAGAAGGATTGGAAGAGAAGAGAGCAGTGCAAATATCAGTAAATATTGCTGTGCTGAGTCCTACATAACCCTTCAGGATTCCGGAGACTGGGCCGCGATTTTTTGGAAAGTTCCGCATGCAAGTTACAAGAACTGCCGTGTTCATCCAGGTTGTGCTGTTGCCTCCCATGCACAAAAATATACACATCTGTAGCAGAAAACAAACATGAGTTAATTTGGTTATGAAGCGCACTTGCTGGAAAAGGATTGATGACCCTGTGACACTACAACTAGATGGATTCAATGACTGAACAATATATGGTAAATGCTTTGAATACCTGCCAGTAAGGAAGAGGATGGATACGCTGGCTAACAACAAGCCATTGAACTCCATATCCTATGAGTCCTTCAAATGATCCAATAAGGAGTATTACAGAAGTTGACCAACGATCTGAAGCAATGCCAGACAATAGACCAAAGGCCTTTCCAACGTCTTTAGCAACAGATAGAGTATTGAGCTCCAGCTGAGTAAGAGCCATGATTGATTTTAAAGCATCAGAGTAGTTGGAAAAGGTGTAATTGTTACCGCAGATTGCCTGCACCCATATTGCAGTAACAAATCCTAACCATTTTCCAGCAGGAGATGCAGGAGATAATAATGGACACATGACTAGGAATAGCGCAGAAGAACAAGAGAGAGCTTGAAGTATTTGCTTTGAGTTTGAACTCCATGGTGGGATTGAGCTATCGCTATAAATACTTCTTGTTTTGCATTCATTAAGAGCAAGCCTTGGCTAGACCCTGGTTTTACAATTCCACAACTGGTGTTACAAAACCAGGTCAATGGTGGCTCATGCATAAAATATTTTTAAGAACAGGTGAAAGCAATGTTGCCAGCTGAAGCTGGGCTGCTGGGACCTTGAGAATATATATGGTTCAAGAAAAAAAAAACACTTATTTGATGGATGGATATTAAATTTGAGGGCCACACAACACAAACGGGTGTCTTAAGAAAGAATAAACAATATGGACCTGTCAAAATCGAAGGAATGGATGAGAACCAGGCCTGCCATAGCTCATCCACACGGCTTCCTAAACCAAGTGAATCCTACGATTCATGCGCCAACCATTTCTATTCTGGTCATGGAATCAGCTTTGATTCAGCCGCCTGAGCTAAAACTAGATTGGTGAGGCGAGGTACGTCGAGGGCCATATTAAATTTTTTTCTTGTAAAAAAAAATACTTAAATAATAATGGTGTTTTTTTTTAAAAAAAAAGAGAGAGAAATCCAATAGAGGTTATTATTTTTACTAAATTTAGTAAGTTCTATGATTAAAAAATTAAAATCTTTTTGCATATTAGGTTCATATATAATAATTAATAAAATGATTGGTAATATTATAAAAAAATGCTATAATCTTATTTGAATATAGAAGTAAAATTGGATGATATTTAATGAAACAATATTTTAATTAGTTTATTTATAATGAGTTTTAATTAAAAAAAAATTAAAAAAAAACTATGGGGTTAAAAAATGCTATAATCTTATTTGAATATAGAGGTAAAATTGGATGATATTTAATGAAATAATATTTTAATTAGTTTATTTGTAATGAGTTTTAATTAAAAAAATTTAAAAAAAACTATGGGGTTGCATAAAAATGCTTAGGTGGGATGGGACGGACCTCGTACAAAGAATGTCATTTGCGTGTGTGCCTACAAGTTCAAACTTAGACGTTTGACCTTCTTTCCTTTTCTTTTTTTTAAATAGGTGTCTGCTCTATTTTTTTATAAGAAAAAAACATAGGATGCGTGGGTTAATTTGCAGTAGTAGACAATGTATTGTGTATTTTATTCATATTTGAAAAATCAAGTTTGAGTTTTTAAATTTTTAAAATCTATTTTGTAATTATTTTTTACTTGAAAACATTTAAAAATCATCCTAAAAAGCTTTAAAAAACTTATTTTTATCCTCAAAACAACCTTCAATCATTGAAAAATCCAAAATTAAACCAAATTAAAAAAAAATTATATCCTCAATCTACTTTTTGCAATAAGATAAAAGTTTCAAAACAGAAACCTCTCTAATAAAATAAAACTTATTAACTTTAAAATTAATATTTTTATTGTCAGAATGTAGTTAAGCGGTCATATTCTTTTTTCTTCTTCATTCTTCAACAACTTTATCACTCCTATGTTCAATTTAGAAACTAAAACATAAATAAAATGGATTTTATGAACAAAATATAATATACTAAATTTAAATGGAATAAAAATAAGAGAAGGGAGAATCTTTGGATGAAAAAGAAATTTTTCCATGAATTGATACAACCTCTTTTTTTTTTTTTTTGGTTTGGTGCTTCTTGTCTGAATTGTTCTTTGCACAGCAAATGTAAATCATATTTCATCAAAGTAACCTCTATTTTAATTCTAAGATTTTATCAGACACCTTGAGTTGTCAAAAATATGTAAAGAGAAAAAACAATATCAACATATAAAATATCACAAACTACACATAGAATGATAAAATTAAAAGAAAAAAATTAATAAAAAAAAAAAGCATTGTTACTTGACCTGTATTGTTCATAATGAAATCATATAAATAAACAGTAATATCCATTAAAATAACATATTTTTTTGTTGTATTACTCGTTATTTGTTATTTGATCTCCGACTCACCACAGGTTAAATAGGTTTTTTTAATAAATGAATAAGAAATTATAAGTTTTTGTATAAATTAAAACAAATGAATCAAACAATTTAAAGTAAAATATTTTTTTTAATGAATCAAACAATTCAAAGTAGAATATATTTTTTTTTAATCTTGAAGTCTTGTTCCCTGTTAAATCATATCTTAAACAAATAATAAGATTTTCTACAATAAATCATAATGTTATAAATTTATTAAAATATCCTTAGAAAATGTGAATTTTAAAAGTTTTATTTTATAATAAATAATTTTTTATTTGTTAGGAAGAGTTTAAGGAATACTATGTCTTCTTTATTATTGCACTATTGATTAAAAAAATTCCATGAATACAAGTAGTCACGGAGCTCATTCGTTTAGTGAGTAAATACAAAAATATGCAATAAGAAAAATAATAATTTAAAATTTAAAATTATTGTAAAATGATAAAATTGGTAGTTAAATCACGTTTTCATTTGATTATTTTTCAATTTTTAAATGATTTTACACAATAAATATATATTAATATACGAGTTTACAAGTTCTAATTTTAAGAAGCTTGGTGCCAAGTCCTCCCTCATATACCAAGTTAATTCGTATTAATTTTTATTTTATTTTTTTCATCCAGGAGAAGCCCGCCGTTGAATTTGGGACAGGGATGAAAAGATCGTAAACATGCATGAATTCTCATTCAAGAAATAATCAAGTCACCCTTTAATAAACACTCAGCAAAATTAACAGTTCTGTGCTTCAAAATCAGATCGAAAGAAATTTCAAAACCATTCACACTCTTTCCTATGATAGATTAACAATACTGGTTCAAAACCCTAACACAAAGCTTCCTGTTCCATTACCTTTCAAAGCCTCCAATCACAAACTGCACCAAGGATCTACCTGCTGCCCTCCATCTGTGCTCATGAAGTTTACCGTTGCTGGAACAGGATTATTTTTCAATCTCTTGGAGGTTTAATAATGCAAAATCTTTCCAGGCTTCAATCTATATATACAGGATAATACTTACCAATATTTTCTTTATCCTAAATCTAGTTCTGTTCTCTCTTCACATCATGTTCCTGGTCAGCATTCTTGACTTGATTGTATACCGATTCAAAAACATTCATACACACACTCGAAAAACCCACCATTGCCTGAAAAGCATGCGGGAATCCCATCTGGAGATTATTCAATGTCATTGACCTTGTTACGCTAATCAACTTGTCATGCTTACTCTTTTCTTCCTCTGCCCTTGCCCGCAAGATCTCAACCTTCGCTCGTTTCTCCGTAACTGGGTCCTTGATGCGTATTGTGCTCGAAGTTTCAGGCATTGAATACGGACCATACTTGCTCTCCAAAGCTCTAAGCTCAGCAACCTTCTTCTCAAACTCCTTGAATGCAGATTCTGACTTCTTCTTTTGCTTATGCTCTTCTGCTTGTTGAACTACAATAGCATGAATTACTGTTAAGAAGCTCTTGATTCCTTCAGATGCCACTTTGTCAGGAATTCTATCAACTGCATGGTTCCATTCTTCGCAAAGGGAGTAAATTCTTGATTCCTGACTGGTTCTGGAAATTGGGTTTTTGCTAAACTGGAAAAGGCTAAGCCGGAGCCAGCCTGTGAGGGACTGGATGTAGTCCCGCTGAGCCTTAACAACATTGCAGAATGAATGGTGCCATTGCTGGACCTCAAGCTCAAGCTGGAGAGTCGACTGTCTATGAATCTCTGACGTCGGCTCAGTAGATGGGATAGCTTTGAGATATTTGAGCTGCTGAACAATGTGTGTCTGGACCTGGTGTGACTCGTACATGCCTCTCCACATGCACATTAAACTGCAGAGGAACAGAGGACTTTTAAAGCATCTAATGTGAAGCATACACCTCATATATGAATCCAATAAACTACATCAGGATAATTTAGCAGTATGTTTTATTAGGCTACTATCGTCAATTCAGCA
>NW_011499961.1:319284-322253 GCF_000495115.2 Populus euphratica | reverse complement strand
GATGTTTATTAAGCCCATGTCCTCTACAGACCTTGAAACCTAAAATTGTTCATCACTGTATTTATTTGGATTGCTTGCTCTCCATTTAACAGTAGAAAAATTGTATTAGTTTTGCGAGATTGCAACGATATAACGACACAGTGCAAAAGATTTGCAAGGTTGGTAGACTTCAACCTGCCACCGGCCCCACCATAGTAGAGCTATAATAACACACTGTTGACTTAAAGCCCACATCAATGAGGGCCGTTTATCTGTGAGTACCTCCCCCAAGTACACTGCCACAAGATTCTTCCTTGCCAACACAATTGATGTCATAGGCCCCCGTAACCATCGGACATAGCGCACTTTTGAACCCTATTTCTTTGAAACAAAAGCAAACAAGAGAGACAAAATGACAGTTTGGAAGTATGGTAGCTTTGTTCATGGGTGTTCTGTTTTTTAAAAAATCGAATTTTTTACTTGAAGATGCACTGAAAACAAGCCAATAAAAGCAGTCAAAAGTAAAACTCTTTATTGCAATATATACAAGCAAAACTCTCCATGGCCAAAAATCCAAAGTAAAATTCTGCACTGCAATACTCTCCCTAGGAATGGGAAATGATGTAACAAGGATCGCATGAATACTTTGGGGTTTCTTGTTACTTGCTTCAGCTCTTAAAAGCAGCTAGCTCAAGGGCTTACAAAAAGTAATAATACAAAAACAAAAGATGATACTAACCCTTTCACAAGCTCAAGGAGTTGAGGGTAAAGCTCTGTCTCCCTTAATTTGATGATTTCAGCAGAGGTAGTCTCAATGCCCTGAGTAGCAACTATCATTTGGGACTCCAATTTCTCTACTTCTTTCTTGATCTTCTCCGTCTTTACATAGTCAGCACTCCTCGCCTCAAGCTTCCTAAGCAATGCCACCTTCTTCTCATGCTCAATTTTCAAACTCTCAGCATTCTACAGAACAAACATAATCTCTCAAATATATTAGAAGGAAAAGAGCTAATACATAACATAGAATACCATCTTTTAATAGATAAATAGTGACGGGATAGCCAGTGCCCAACATTTTTTACGCTTTTTGACTCATCAAGTACCATCAGAGATAATCCAAAGTGTAAGCAACCAAATATGCCTACAAACAAAATATGATCCATTGGGACCATACCTTGACCTCGATGAATAGTTTCTTCTCCCAAGCATATAGTCTCTCCACAGTGGAACAATGGCTAACATGAGCGACACCCCCACTTCCTACATGACTAACCACCATTTCTTCACTCATCTTTCCAAACCCATCAAGTTTTGGGCTTGAACCCCATGTCCACGATGCTGTTCTAGTCAAATTGCACCCATAATTATAAACTCTACCTGCAACATGAACAAACAAATCGAATAAAAGACAAAGAACTCATTTCCCCCTTGTTTTACTTAGTTTTCTCATTAACCAAACAAAGTCAAAACAAGAAAATGGGGCTATAATAAAACAAATGTATAAAACTAACAAATCGATGACTAACTACTCTAACCTCCTTTGCCTTGTCTTGCTGACAAGTTAGGGCTCGAGACTTCTAAAACACGAGAAAGTTGACCGCCAGCATCAGCAGCTTTAAGAAAATATTCATCAACTTCTTTAATGATCTCCACTAAATCTTTACTATTTCTTGAAACCACCATAGCAAGCTCACTTCCACTTCCACTAGCGTTCTCTTTAGGAAACCGACTAGCTACCGAAGGTGGCGCAACCGCCACCATTTCCGATGTCGTGATGGTGGTGGTCACAACCTCCCACTCCTCCTCCTCCACTGATATCGGAGGAGGAGGGACAAAGGGGTCCCAGAAATCCCAACCCGACCCCGCCACTGGAGGAGGCGGAGGCGGAGGAAGAGGAGAGGCGGCGGTTGTGGTGGTGGTGGTGGTCGTCCAGGTGTCTGAACTTGGACTCATTGGAGGTGGTGGAGGTGGTGGAGGGGTGGGTGGAAGTGGTGGTGGAGAAGGGTGAATGGGTGGCAGGCGGAGGTGGTGGTCTGATTCATTGTTGGAGAACTGAAGGAGGGCTGATCCAGTACTACGAAGTGAACGGATGTACATTGCATGTGAAGCAGAAAGAGATTGTCTTGCTTTGACATATTGTTTCATGTATCTCTTTCTTGCTTTGCATCTTGACACCATTTCCTCTCTCTCTATTCTGGAGTAACAACAGCCCATGTTGCTGTCGTTGTTTCCTGCTCTTGTTGTTGTCTCTGTCCACTCTATAGATCAAGTGAGTCTTTACTCTTCAGTTGGTGTTATCGGGTTCTTCTCTCTATTCTCGAGTAACAACAGCCCATGTTGCTGTCGTTGTTTCCTGCTCTTGTTGTTGTCTCTGTCCACTCTATAGATCAAGTGAGTCTTTACTCTTCAGTTGGTGTTATTGGGTTCTTGATTTGGAGGACAAAGGGAAAGTAAAGCACTTTTCGAAAGTAAAAGAGTGGGAGATCTTACAGTACTTTGATCAATATTGGATGGAGTTTCATGGTCATTGATTACTATTTGATCTCTAAAGAAAAAACACACACAATAAGGTTATTTTCAAAACGCCGTCTAAGCTTCTTGCCAATCTCTGTCAAGCACTGTAATCTGTCTGTGTGCGTGTTCCAAGGTTTGGGATATACTTTGGTTTCGTTGAGGTGGTGGAGGAACAGTGTTCCAAGACAATGAGCATTGGGCAAAGAGCCAGCCAAGAAATTTTATATTTAAGATTTTAAGAGTCGAAAAATGCCCCTCTAGGTATATTTAAGTAGCTACAACATACCCTCCAGCATGCAGGACACAATCCATCCGAATTGTTAGTTGGGCTTAGCAGGGAGACCATGTTGAGAAGATTCTCTTGAGATTCTCGATGGTTGTAAATTGCCAAATTTGCCATGTGATTTGGTCTGGAAGAAAGACAACGGAGGGTGTTTTGGTAACTTGGATTCCAACGGTCATAAAGGGCAATCGGT
>NW_011499961.1:281230-318926 GCF_000495115.2 Populus euphratica | reverse complement strand
CCCTTTTATTTTTTTTATTTTTTTTATAAAGACATCTTGTTCCCTTTATATATTTTTTAAAATAGTGCCACACTTTGCTCTTTTGGGCAGGCAACACATCTTATATTTGTAACATTTTTCAATCATCAGTTAGTGATTAGAAAATTAGGGTTGAAATATTTAGATATAAAAAACTTAAATTTCAACATTTTTTATCAAAAAATATAAAAAGACCTTTAAAATCTAATTTTGAGAACAAAACACATTTTAATTAGATAAAAAAAATCAAAATCAAATAAAATTTTAAAAATATAAAGTCCTGATCTACCTTTTTTGACATTATTAAAGGTATAAACCATCTTCATTGAGTTTTCCTTTCAAAACAAATCCAAATACATTAAAATCACAATTTATTTGTAGTTGGAATTTGGTCATCCAAGAGTTTTCTCTTTCTATTTTTTTTTGTGACTTTTTTTTTCTCTTTTATAAAAATCCACGGGTGAAATAAAAATAAATGAACTAAAAAATCGAATTGTTGAAAGCCTAAAAGAACAATGATCAAATAATGAAAAGAGTTAAATTGAAGGGATCAAAATGAACATTTCCATGTCATCGGAACCATTAGCACACCAAAAGTTTTTTTTTTTAAATACCGATTTCAATCCTAAATCTTTGAAATTCAGTGTTATGAACAGCTTGAGATTTAATTCTGTAAAATTGGTTTTGAATCCATCGTTGGAATATTTAATGGCATATATATAGATATATATATATATATATATAGGGAATGCAAGACAATGTAAATCAATATTGATTAAAAAAAAAACAACAAATAGGTTCATATCAACTGTAAGGATAAGTGATAAAAACAGGAGAAGGCCAGAATCTCAGAGACTAAGAATGAAGAGATTGGCTATAAACAATGACATTGACAATAAGATGAGAAAGAAAGATGAACAGTAGAAAAGCCAATAAAAATAAAATAATAATAAAGAGATTGACTATAAACAATAACATTGACAATAAGATGAGAAAGAATGATGAAAAGTAGAAAAGCCAATCTCTTTGTTTCTTTAATTTATATTTGTTAATTTTATTTAGTTTTTACCATCAGGATATTTTTAACCAGTTTCTCACATGTTGTTATTAATATTTTACGTTTTCAATTAAGTTTCAAATAAATCATCCTATATTAGGATTTTATCTTTATAAATAAATAAATAAAAAGAAATTTCTTGCAAATCCATCTCTGAAATTTAATGAATATGAAAAACAAATCCACTTTGTTGATAAATAGTCAATGTTACGACTTCTCATGACCCGACAACTTGGTATTCTTGTCGGGTTAGATCTTATTTCGGGTCTATTAACTGTAGGTTGATTGGAGTTTTATGCTAAAAACAATGCAGCTGGACGGTGTCGTTCATGGAGCTTGTACCTGTGAAAAGAATCCCTTGGCAGGATCCAGTTTGCATTGGGAATTGAATTATACCATGCCATATATTTATTTACCTTTGGACTTTCTCAGGGAAATGCGACAGTGGAATCTCGTTATCTGAACAATCCGCTTCTCAAAATTCTTACACTTCAATAACCTTCGATATTAGATATTTCAATATTATATTGTTTTGAAAATTGTACTTTCAGAATTTTTTTATTTTTTTATTAATTTAAATTTTTATTATTATTTTCAATCTTTAATATTATTAAATCGGTTTGAAATGAAGATTTGTGATTTTTTTATATGAATTTATTATAATTTCACGATCTAGTCATCAGCATGACTGTTCAATGATGAGGATGATCGTTGCTCCTCTCCTTGGATTAGCCGCAAACAGATGACTAAAAGCGCTTCCTGAACAGAGTCCCGGAAATTCCAATGCAATTAGCAGTGTGGATTCAATTGGGGCCAAAATAAATTGTCTAATAGACAATTGCATTGCAGAATAACCCACAAGTCATTTTATCTCAAAATGGTGATTTTGATAAATTCATTTTGATCATTTTTGCGGATCACTTCTCTAAATGTGTTGACAACCACGCATTTGAAACTTATGACATATTTATCGAGGTAAGGAGGTATGTTCAGCTTTAATAAATTAATTTAGGTTAATTTAATTTTTTTTTTAAATTATCTTTTTATTTGGTTTTTCCTTCAATTTTTTTATGTTAATATTGTGTTGGTTGAATATTAAAATTTATATTTTATTTATTTATTTTTTATAAAATTATCCTAATCTCATAATTTAAATCACATGTTTAACAAATTAATCTAGATTGACTTTATTTATTTTGTATATCTTTTTTAATTAATCTTTGTAATTTTTTTATTTAATTTTTATAAGGTTATTTTAATCTCATTGATCCAGATCATTTTTTAATTAAAAAATTATTTTTTTAATTTTATACTTCAACAATTTTATTTTTTTTCAGATTCATCATTGAATATTAGATTGTTTAGGAATTAAGCATTGTAATTCTTTTCAATTTTATTTATATAGAATTATCCTGATCTTATGGATTTAGTTTTTTTTTTAACCTTTAAGATCGGACCTGTTAATTATAAATAATAGTTTTTTTTTTAACCTTTAAGATCGGACTTGTTAATTATAAATGAAATTTCATAATTTTATTTATTTATTTTTTATAAAATTAGCTCAGTCTCATTATCTAGATCATGAGTTTAATAAGCTAGTCTAAGTTGACTTGAGTTGACTTTTTATTATTTTTAATTGATTTTTTCTGTTACCATCAATTAATATTGGGTTAGTTAAAAATGAGGTTCTTAATTTTTTTTTATTTGCTTCCTAATCTCATGAACCGAGTTATTGGTTTGACAGGTTAAACCGGGTTGACTCAATTTTTTTAATTTTATCTTTTATTTTTTTAATTTTAATTTTGATTTTTTTATATTTTTATCATAATTTTATAACCTCAATCACATATTTAACATATTAATTTGAGTTGATCTAATATGTTGTAATTTTAATATTTTTTTAAAAAAATATTATTTTATTGATATTTAAAAAAAATATCATTTAATAAGCATTATATTTTGAGCTCATAATTATTTTTTAATTAAAAAATACATCAATAATACAAAAAAAAAATTTTATGCTAAAAAAATAATTTAACACACAACGCAACATGTAACAATAATCTAATAGATGATAGATAATGTCCATACAAACATTTTAATTATATGTCTATTTTATAGGTGTTGATTTTTTTTAATTAATATGAATATCTAGTCAAGTTTGTGTATAACTCATCTAATCCTACGAATTCTAAAATTAATGATCATGTAAATTTTTAATGATCATCATATTAGCAACGATAGGACTTGAATTTGAGACCACGAAAAAAATAAATTTTTTAATCTTAAATTTTCACTAATGGACTATCTCCTAAATAATTAACATATATACGTGCGCACACATATATTATTTTTCAAAAGAAAAAACCTAAAAAGTAGAAAAAAATTAGGCATATGAGCTTGAACTTTAGGTCATGCTTGGCCTTTTGTGTTTTAAGCTAGAAACTTACCTATTCGAGCCATGCGTTTGAGATCATTGTATAAGGTTTTTTTTATCTCAAGTTTTAATCAAAACTCATTAAAGTAAATAAAAAAAAAACAAACTACAATTATATCTAGAATATTATTCTATTTAATACTATTCAATTTCAAGTTTATTTTTAAATAAGATTAGAGAATTTGTTTTATAAGAGTAGCGAGTGCTTTTTTTATGTAACCCTTCTTAAATTTTTTAAAAGTTTAATCAAAATTAATTATGATTAAATAAATATAATAAAATTTAAGATATTATCTCATTGGATATCATTGAATTTGATATTTATTTTCAAAAAAGACTTTAGCATTTTTTTACAACATTAGCAATTATTTTGGTAATTATTATATTTGAACCTACTATTTAGATTTTTTTATGTATGTGTTCGTGAATATTCTATAAAAATAAAGCTCAAATTATTATACTCATTGATTTTTGTATTTTTCTCACTTTTTATTCAATCACACCATGCTTTTTTTTTTAAATAATTTCTGTAAAAAAATTACATGAATAAAAAAGAACATTTCGATGAAAAATATATTTTCTTCCATAAATCTATTTATCTTCTTTCATCCAAAATATAGTTTTAAATTTTTTGTGTGATTAATTATGAAATAGGTTATGAAAACGTTTCTGTGACATTATACACACAATATTTTTTTTTAATACATCCACGTCAAAATTGCTAAAACAATTTTTTTTATTAATTTTTTTTTTATGGTTCTGTTAAGTTGTTATTTAAAAAATAATTATTTTAGTATAATGTTTTTTTAAAAGGCAGCACATTAATAAAGTCAAGGTTTGTAATGAAAAGGATACCTTGGTATTTTTATTTCAAATAATTCAATTTTTGTTTTTGATATTAATTATTAGAACTTTATCTTTTTATTGGATGAACAACTTTTATAAGAAAACTATATATAATTAGACTAGAAAATTATTTTGATCAAATAGAATTTAAATTATTATTTTTCTTGAAAAATTAAAAAAAGTATCATATAATTAGATAAAAAATTTTAAAAACTCCCCATGATACAATATAGTCAATTGATTAAAGTTATTTTTTCTTGTAAATACATTAAAACAATATAACTTGAAAAAAATATTAAAATAAATTAATTTAAAATAAAAAATAATAATTCCAAACGCAGCTATAATTTTAGTACGCTGTCTTGAAGTAGATTAAAAAGATAGATTTTGTTAGCTTCAAAGCTAGACCAAGAAAGTATTTAAAAATATTGTAATAATTATTTTTTTAAATATATCTTATTTAGATATATATTAAAATTAAAATTTTTTATTTTTTAAAAATTATTTTTGATATCAATATATTAAAATAATTTTAAAATATAAAAAATATTAATTTAAAGTAAAAAATAAAAACAAATTAATTTTTTTTAAAAAAATATAAAAATCAAACCGTTCTTAAATAGATAATTAAAGTACCAAAGAGGCAGCCAAATTTTCAAGAACATCATGTCAGTCAGTGCTTCACTTAACTCTTGTCACATGGAACATGCTGTCACAAGTTGACAACATCGTGGTACAGACGTGGGATTACCTGGATACGCATCGGCCTAGCTAGAATAAGAGTTTTTTTTGTCCTCTCAAGCAAAAGCTAGGGTATGATCTAGTGTGATATTCTATTCTATTTAACAGTTTATTTAATGGCAATGCACTTCAAATTCACAATTATCAATGTGAGTTACTCTAACAATCTAATATTTTTTTTTAATATTTAATGGTATTTTTTATTTGGTAATACGATTCAAACATGAACACATTTTAATTTTTTTATTTAAAATTATTTTTTATAATATTTTCAGATCATTTTAATATATACTAATATCAAAAATAATTTTTAACTTTTTTTAATATATTTTTAAATAAAAAATTATTTTAAAAAATAACTATTACTATATTTTTAAATATTTTTTATGTAAATTATTTTTATAATTATAAATTTGTTACATGTTTCACATCTCGTAAAATCTTTATTTAACCTTGGAACTACTCATGATTCTCATGCACCTATAATTTATGTGACATGAACATAACTTAATAAAAAGAAAAATGTAAATTGAATTAACATATCTATTATTATTTTTAATATTCAATTTGAAAATGTCACTACAAGCATAATTCCTTACCAACAAAAATAAAAAAATTCATTTTTAGTAATCATATATTGATAAAAAAAACTTAATAGCTTGTTTGAAGCCAGCCTTGTCAAGAAGAAAACTTATCAAATTCTTCCAAAGATGAATTTTTACTCGACCTCTCCACTACACTTGGATGGCATGCAAATTACCAAGCTTAATTGCTCGTTGTTCCTTATAAAAAGTGTAAGCTTTGAACCAATTTTTGGTCATATTAAAATATTCAATTAGCACATTAATATTTTAAACCATTTTTATATCCATTATTGTCATCATAGAATGACTTTTCGATTACATTGGCCCGAAATTGCAAGCTATTGAACCTAGAAATTGCAAGCTCAAGCAATATGCCTACTCTACTCTTTGCATGATTCCTGTTTCCACTACCAATTCTTTTTATATATATTTTTCTTCTTAGGCTTTTATTGAGAATTTCTGGTGTATTATTTTTAAATATATCTTTATTTTTAGAAATTAAATTTACCTTGTCGGAAGCTGTCCATAACTTTCCTGCGTCATTAAACTTTCTTGAACGAGAATGGATGAAGGCAGTTGTCACAGAGACGAATCATCCATGGTAGCAAAGGGGGGAAGAGAGGGTGAGAAAATCAATTTATTTAATTGAATGAGATTGACAAAACCAGGGACTAAAATGACCAATCATTTTCTTTTTTCCAAGGGAGAAGATGCTGTTTTTAGACTCGGTCCAAAGTTTACTTAAGTGGGCCCAAAATAACGATAGTTAGTTCACAGGACGAGGATGACGACGGCGAACCAAATCCATGGTTTCTTCCCACGGACAATAGAAGGCCCACACTTCAACGAAGATAAGAATCCTTTCAGCTCCACACCGGCTCCAATAGCAACAAAAAGCTCACAAGAACCCAACACCGTTTGATCAAAACTTAATCATGCTCTTTTGATCGAGTAGAAATCACGCGCTACAGACAGGAAGCTTTGTAAACATCTGCATTTGCTAAACTCAAAAGCTTACCTTCCCTCCTAAACAGCAGAACGCGATCCCTTGCTTCTCTTCGACGAACCTCATTTCTTGTATCCTGTCACTGCCCATTCTGTCTGAATTGATGTATAAATATTTGAAACATTAAAAGGGAGGCTTAAATCAATATCGGGTTGTTGGTTTTAGCTTTTGGGTTGTCGAAAAAGTTATATACTTCGTTTTTTCTTGGGTTTCTTTTCATGGCTGGAAAAGTTGTAGATGCTGAGTACTCGAAGGAGATTGAGAAGGCTCGTCGAGACCTTCGCGCTCTCATTGCTAGCAAAAGTTGTGCTCCCATCATGCTTCGTTTAGCGTAAGTACAATCTCTGCATTTATCTGTTTATAACAAAAGTGCTGTCCACGTTAAATTGGTATTTGCGTGTACAAATATTTTGTTTGGATGGTTGATATTGGATCGTAAGGACTGCGTAGCAATAGCTTTCTCTCGAAATTTTTTAATGGTGTTTTTTGGAATGTTTATTGCAGGTGGCATGATGCAGGGACTTATGATGCAAAAACAAAGACAGGAGGGCCCAATGGTTCCATCAGGAATGAGAAAGAGCTAGCACATGCTGCAAACAGTGGTATCAAAATTGCTATTGATTTTTGTGGTGAGTTTCTTACCCCCTTTTGTGAATCATTTTATCTGATATTATTAGTTATTTAGTGAAGATTCAAAGAAACTGTAAGGAAAAAAAAATAGATTTTTTTTCCTGCTAATGGCCTACTTGGTTATGTTTTCGTTTCAGAGGGAATCAAGGCCAAACACCCCAAAATTACATATGCTGACTTATATCAGGTGATTATCTTTTTCTTAACGATTTCTAATTGTCAAATAACCATCTCTATTCTCATTATGTTAATTAGCTTCACTGCTGAGAATAATTGATCAGATAGGCTAGGAACACTTTTGAAATCCCAGTGGTTAGTTGTTTAACTATGGTGTTATGATTCCATCTTTAACTTATTCTCCATCATTCTCGAATGTTTAGCTTGCTGGGGTTGTTGCAGTTGAGGTAACCGGAGGCCCTACTATTGACTTTGTTCCAGGAAGAAAGGTAATGTTCATGGTAGAACTTCATTACCTTTTACTTACTACCGTGAAGTAAAATTTGGTTTTTCAATTAGGATTCGCTGGAATCTCCTGAAGAAGGGCGTCTTCCTGATGCAAAACAAGGTTTTTCTCTATAATGACTCGGTTCAATTCATTCCTTTATAGCTTTTCTATGATATGGAAATTATTCTATTCTGATTCATTCTGGTTGCAGGAGCATCACATTTAAGGGATGTGTTCTATCGCATGGGTCTATCGGACAAGGACATTGTGGCACTGTCTGGAGGCCACACATTGGTACTTTTTGACTGATGCAGTTCTTTTCTGGATCATCAAAACATACCTAAAGTTGATGTTTCTTTGGGTTTTGTAGGGAAGGGCTCATCGAGATAGATCAGGCTTTGATGGCCCTTGGACAAAGGAGCCTTTGAAGTTTGACAACTCTTACTTCCAGTAAGGACATATTTAATTTTGAGCTCATTCCATATGCCAGCTAACTAGCATAATTTGCAAAGTCATGGTGAAAGCAGATATAAAGAATCTCTTTTTTATTGCAATCAGGGAGCTCCTGAAAGGGGATTCAGAGGGACTGTTAAAACTGCAGACAGACAGGGTTCTTGTTGAAGATCCCGAGTTCCGCAAATATGTCTTGCTGTACGCAGAGGTAATATTCTCATGAACTTTGAAAGATTACGTATTCTCCATATTGTGTTGCCTTGCCTTGCTGTGACATATTTTAGTAGCCAACTTAGGTTTTCTTCAGTTTCTGTTGCATGTCGATCGTCATTAATATGTCGGGCAATTCCAGAGGTAGTTTCCATTTCATGTGTTCTTGTTAGATGGAGATTAATTTAGGAAAGTTACGAATCAGCTGCTGATTAGAAAGTAAATTGAGAAAGTTGTTGGTTAAATGGCAGGATGAGGATGCATTCTTTTCAGATTATGCAGCATCACACAAGAAGTTATCAGAGCTGGGCTTTTCTCCTCCTTCCTCGAGTCTCAAAGCAATTACAGAGAACAGTACCTTGCTAGCTCAAAGTGCTGTGGGAGTCGCCGTTGCTGCAACTGTAATAATCCTAAGTTACTTCTATGAAATTAACAGAAGAGTGCAGTGAACTTGAAGAGTCATGTTTGGACTTCTTAAAGATCAGCAGAACAAGTGACTTTGCAAAACATATAGATTATAGGAACTATCAATTGCAATAATAAAGAAAGGTTGTTTTCTATGGTTTATTGATCTCTTTCTTTTTATTTGCTCAGTGCAAGAATTATTATCTCTTGTTCTACTTTCCACGCCTGCCTCTAGCCCACTTCCAATCTAATCTCTGCATATGCAAAATCTGGACAAATATCCCCGTAAACATTAGATTCATATGACGACATCAATTAGATGTTTTGTCATAGTCATAGCCATAGTCAATTAATGCTGGTCAATTTCATCTTCCAAATTCGGACATGACAGACTCTGAAGCAATCCGTTGTTGTGTTGGAAAAAGTAGCGGTTGTTTAGATTAAACAAGTGGCACCTAAACCTATCATCACATGCAAGTTCATAAATATAAAGCATATATTTTGTATCTTTGAAACATAATTAGAACTAATCCCTAGCATGCGTACTAAGAAGTTACAGAATAATGATATTCAAAGTAGTAATATAAACAAAACAAATCCTAGCATTTATATTGACAAATATTTAATTAAAAACATTGTCAAAATGAGTTATTTATTTAAGATATTTTCACAACAAATTAATGATGTTATTGTTAAGGATTAAACTATTTGTTTTTAAAACTAAATTTCTCGTTCATTCATTGGTACAAACAATCTTTGTTGCTAATAGTCCAATAACTTAACTTTTGGATTTACTTTCTTTTAAGAGTCCACAAATCAAAAGTATAAATTCAATCTCCTTTCCAAAAACTCTAGAATAAAGGGAAAAAACAACAAAAAACTAATAGAAATGGGAGGCAATATAATTTGAAAAAGAAAGAGGAAGACTACGTATATGTTTTAAAGTATTTAGAACTCCTCCACTTCCACCCATATTTATACTGATGTTCTAGAACCAAAACTAATAGGGATCACTATTTGAAAATCATATATTATCAACGAAATATTTGAAATATTTTATCGGTGTTTAAATAAAGATTCAATCCAAAATAAAATTATTGACAAAATCATGAATATAATAATATAGTCAAAGAACAAATTGTCAATGGCTTATATTTTTTCTATCAATCCATTGGTTATAATCCTAGCCACATCGTTATCAGCTTCCTCCTAATAAATTTTTTTCTTACATTTCACTTTCATAAAATAATTAGTTTTATAAAATTAAAAAATTATCCAAATTAAATATAAAAAACTATTTATGTATGTACTAATCTTGAACTCTTTAAACTAAACATCAATCATAGGCTTTCATTAAAGATTTTTTGAAACTTGACTCCAATTAAACATAAGTATTTTCTTCGATGATTTTAATGTCAATGTTATCATGCAAGTAACCTCTATATTATAAAATTAAAATCTCATTCGTTTATTGAAATTAATCATTCAAAAAATTATCAATTATTGTTTATTTTTTTATTGCACATAAAAGTAAAATGAACTTAGCAAAAACATTATCTAAGTCAACAGATGAAGTAACTTGATAAGAGTCACTTAACTCATCAAGTTGAAAGACATCATTTCTTGTAGTTAGAGTCACTTAACTCATCAAGTTGAAAGACATTATTTCTTGTAGTCACTTCATCGTTACCATCTTGAATAACTTGGATACGACTCTTGAGTTTGGTTTTCACAATGGATATAATCAATCAACCTAGAATGAACTTTTCTAAAAGAATGAGTGTATGTGTAATAAACTTGTTGGCATTACTTAAAAAAATAAAAACATCGTTGACATTGCGAAGTCTAGAATTTGTATTAATTTTGACCAAATCATGGTGGAGATTTACTCTAATTCCTCTAGTGATGGTATCATACCAATAAAATTTGATGTGCAATACTATTTAGAATGAAAGATATATCCATTGATGAAATATCTATTATAACACTTGACCTTTCTTTCATGACTCAAACATAGTAAATTCAAACTACCATTAACATTCTTTTTTATTTGATAAACCTGGTACAAGATTACAACCATTAATAGTTAAAGAGAAATGTGTAATGAAATTAAGTATTAAAAGAGTTAAGAATTATTAATAGGAGTGATCATTTTTGGTATTTACCTATAAAAAACCAAACCACAATTTTAAAAAAATCAAAACCAAATCGGACTCGATTTTATTCGATTGGTTTCGGTTCGATTTTCTATGTCAAAAACCAAAAAAACCTATATTGTTTTTTAACATCCAAAAGCCACAAAATCAAACCCATCTTCATCACCAACAGCCCCCACAATAGTGTTGAATCTATACCAGCCTTTTCTCAAGTAAATGGTCTCCTACAGAACCACAAAAACACATTGCGTCCTCTCATAATAATTAATCACTTCTCTATCACAAACCTAAAAACCTACATCAATGAAAACCATACTCTCAAACACAAATCATCACCACTACAATAAACACTGTCCAATGCCTATTGCCATTTTCTTTACCTATTTTCCTTCTATAAAAAAACCCAGTAACTACCAACAACCCAAACCACATAATTAAGCCCACTCCCACCTTTATTTTTTGTCAATAAGTTCTATTAGATTTCTATTTTTGTGACATAGCCAGAATAGTGCCAAAGTAAAAAATAAAAATTATTAGGAAAAAAACAAAAAAAAATAATAATCTTACTGCTATTAAGGTTTATGAGTGTTGCAAGGATGATAGATCTAGAGATGCAAATTAAAGAATGAAGATTAGAAGGTTAGGTGTTGCGTGCAGGAGCTTGGGTGGGGGTGGTTGGTTTGCAAGATATAATTATGATTGATAAATATTATGAAATGAAATTAATAAAGAATGAAGAATTAATTGTGTGTAGACTTGTTTTATTAAGACAATTCTAATATTTTTATCTAATAAATGTTTTTGTCATCTCATGACTTTTTTATCAAACCAAAAGCAAACTACAAAATGAAAATCACATCTTCTTTTTTATAGATAGAATGATGTCCTGAAAAAAACTACTAGAAATTTTTTAAAATATGTTTAATAAATATATTTAAGGCCAAATTAAAAGTGGAGTCTACTTATTTTAGGGTTAAAACATTGTTGAAATTTAGTCTCCAATAAAAGCTATTTATTATGGAATAATAACTTGATTTAAGAAAATATAGGTATACGAGAAATTGATCTAAAAAATCCTTGTTTTGCATGTTTTAGAGGAATCCAAAACCCTATAAAAAGCTTTTATCCTAAATAAAAAAGAAACATGTTTTGCTTGTTTATATAATGAGAATGTAAAATTTAAAATTAGACCTAAAGAGCACCCAAGTTTTTAAAGAAAGAACATAAATATAGTGAGTTTTGGGTGTAAACCTTCACACATGTACGAGAGCAGTTCAACTTTGCTTGATTTAGGACTAGGCTTGAGTTTATTGTAAAATAGTATTTTGGGCTACAAAAGATTATTTTTTGCCAACTTAATTTGAACTTCAATTTAATTTATGAATAATTATTTATTTTAGCCCATTATTTTGTTCAGTTAATAAATATTAGATTTGATAAGGTTTCCTAAAATAGTTACTATAAAGCATAAAAATTGTTTTATAGCTAAAAAACATCAGATTTAAAGCTAAAATGTTCAAGTTTGATTATGATTTTATGCTGGGTAATCAAAGTTAATAATAAGGAAAATTTATTATTGTAATTATCAAAATTAATTTTATATCAATTTTTATTCCAAAATCATTTATAAAATACGATGAAGATGAGTGTTTTAGGTTTTTTTGGCGCAAATTATGCAAAATCTTTTAACACTGCTCCTAATTTTCTAGCTTCATTTCTTTCTTTTCAAATTTGTTTTTTATTTTAAAATAATTATAAAAAATTTCTATAATATAATCGTGATTTCACTTTCTCGCTATACATTGATAAATTATATTTTAACATACTGGATCAAACAAATTTTTTAAAAAGATCAAAAAATAAAATCACCCTCATATATAATTACACTTTATTCACTCCCGACCTCGCTCCACCAAGCAATCCAACATTTAAAGGTGTCAAATCCTTTGTTGTCACCTTCAAAACCTCATCCGGCAACTCCCTATCAAGGACCTAAATTAAACAAGCATAAAACCCTTTTGTAATTGTTGAATCACTATCAGCCCAAGATATCATTTTACCATATTTGTTTAATTGTGCCTCCAATATAAACCATAGCCTGATTTGAATTGACTTGGAAAGAGTTTGGTAATGGAGAGAGGAGGGTTGTATTATGGAGAATGATAAGCCAGATATAAAAAGCTCCTCTATCATGTAAATATTGCCATGCATATTCGGGTATAACAGTTATAACTGACTTTCAGTTATAACAACTATAACTAGTAACTGACATTCAATTACTAATATATATATCGTAGCTCCCCTGTATATCTTCAATAAGAAAAAAGAGAAGCAGTATTTTTCTTTCTTAAATTTATCTTAGTATTAGAGCTTTTTCAATTAAGGATCCAGTGATGGCTTCTGCTTCCACTCAGTCTTCCTCAGCCGCTGGTTCTCCTAGTTCTACACAAACCACAACAGTGTCGCCCATTTCTTCTTATCAAATGCTTAATCACACACTGCCTATAAAGCTTGATCGCACCAATTACATTCTTTGGAGGTCTCAAGTTGACAATGTGCTCTTTGCTAATGGATTCAAAGGTTTTATAGATGGATCTTGTATCTGTTTAGAGAAGGAACTAAGTCCATGAGTGCTTAATCCAACTTTTATTGTCTGGAGACGACAAGATCGCACAATTCTTAGCTAGATATACTCCTCTCTCACTCCAGCAATCATGGCGCAGATCATAGGTCACAATTCTTCTTATTATGCATGGAAAGCTTTGGAGAAAACCTTTTCATCATCCTCAATAGCCAGGATAATACAATTAAGACTGGAACTACATTCCACAAAGAAAGGATCTATGACTATAATAAATTACATCATGAAAGTTAAAGTAGCTGCAGACAGTTTAACTGCTATTGGAGAACCTGTCTTTGAGCAGGATCAAGTTATGAACCTCCTTGGAGGTTTTGGATTAGACTATAATGTAGTTGTTACTACAATTAACATTAGAGATGACAAAATCGCTATTGAAGCTGTTCACAACATGTTTTTAGCCTTTGAACATCGCCTTGAGCAACAAAGCTCAATTGAACAAATTTCAACTATGATTGCCAATTATGCATCCTCCTCTAATAACAGAGCTGGTGGGAGAACATACACTGGCAATCGAGACCAATATTATACTCCTAACATTAATAACTACAGAGGTCGTAGTAGAGGAGGAAGATATCGACAAACTGGAAGGTATAATTCGAACAATTTTGAGAAACCACAATGCCAGTTATGTGGCAAATTTGGTCATACAGCTCAGGCCTGCTACTATAGATTTGATATATCCTATTAGAGTCCTTAGAGTAGTGGCAACTCTTATTTGAATACTAGTAATCAAACTTCTATTCTAGCTATGATGGCTTCTTCTAATAATGTTATAGATACCACTTGGTATTTTGATTCTGGCACAAATCATCATTTAACTCAGAATGGAGATAATCTCACTGAGTTCTCACCTTATAATGGGAAAGATAAGATCACAATTGGGAATGGTAAGCATCTATCCATTTCCAACACTGGTTCCACATGTTTGTTTTCTAGTTCTTATGCCTTCCAACTCAAGAAGGTGTTTCATGTTCCATTTATCTCCGTCAATTTAATCAATGTTGCTAAGTTCTGCTCAGAAAATAATGCTTTAATTGAGTTTTGGTCTACTAGCTTCCTGGTAAAGGATCTATATACGATGAAGGTGCTGGCTCGAGGCAGACTTGAGAATGGTCTTTACAGGTTTCCAGTATTGAAGAACAAGAAATTAGCTTATGTTGGTGTTCATAAGCCTTTTGCTGTTCATTCCTATAATTTTCATCCTACTGATAATAAGGTGGTGTTATGGCATCACAGACTAGGCCATGTTACTACTGAGATTGTAACCAAAGTCCCGCAAAGTTGTAATATCTATTGTGGAAAGAATAAAACTACCGTTTGCTCTTCTTATCAATTTGCTAAAAGTCATAGGTTACCCACTCATCTTTCATTTCTTGTGCATTCAAACCACTAGAACTTGTTCACACTGACATCTAGGGACCTGCTTTTGTCAAGGCCACATTTGGAGCCAAATGTTTCATCTTGTTTCTAAATGACTACTCTCGATACACTTGTTTTTATCCTTTATACAAAAAGGATCAAACCCTATCTACCTTCAAGCAGTTCAAACTGCAAGTTGAAAATCAATTTGATACGAGGATCAAATGCCTACAGTCTGATAATGGTAGTGAGTTCAGGTGTTTTATATCATTTCTTCAGCGGTCTGACATACTCCATTGCTTTTCTTGTTCTTACAACTCAGCTCAAAATGAAAGAGTTGAGAGAAAGCATAGGCATGTTGTTGAGAATGGGTTAGCTTTGTTGGCTCATGCTTCCTTACCAATGCCATTTTGGCAATATGCTTTCCAGACATCTATGTTTCTCATTAAAAGAATGCCTAGCCAGCTACTTAATCATGCCTCACCATATTTCACTTTTTTTTCATAAAGAACCTGATTACAGGTTTCTTAGAGTTTTTGGTTGTTTATGTTATGCATTCATTCGTTTTTACAACAATCACAAGTTGCAATATTGATCTGTCTAGTGCACTTTTCTTGGCTATAGTTTCAATCACCAAGGCTACTTATGTGTTGATTTTGCCACCGAACGAGTCTATATTACTCCTCATGCTATGTTTGATGAACACAAATTCCCTCTTGCTAAATCTTCTACTTCAACAAATGACATCTTAGACGAGTTTTCCCCCCCAGCAATTATAACTGCTTCTATTCCTTCCCCTTCTTGTTCTACTAATCCCCCTGCACCCCTATCATCTACTTTGCCAGACATAAGTACCGGTTCCCTTTCTACAAGCAGTTCTAAGCTCACTCCTGACTCTAGTGATCTCCCCGTATTGTTTCATGCCACTCCTCCGTCTTTTTCTCCAGTTCCACACATGACAACAAGGTTGATGTGTGGTATCACCAAGAAAAAGCCAATTTTTGATCTCTTTGATGTAAAAGTCTCAGAACCTTCCACTCTCAAACCAGCACACACACTTGGTGTTGTTGGGCAGAACTTATCCAAGTTTGATGGTGATCCTCTGACAGATGTTACACAATATCGGAGTGTACTAGGGGCCCTTCAATATCTTACAATGACCAAGCCTGACATTGCCTTTGCGGTTAACAAGACGTGTCAATTCATACACCAGCCCACTTCTGCACACTAGCTTTCTGTCAAACGAACTCTTTATTATCTCAAAGGTACTCTGCATGATGGGTTATTGTTGAGTCTTTCCAGTCACTTGACATTGGAAGGCTTCACTGATGTCGATTGGGGTGGCTAACCTAATGATAGACACAGTACCAGTGGCTATTTGGTTTATCTTGGGGGTAACTTAGTCTCTTGGTCCTCATCCAAACAAAAGGTGGTATCATGTAGCAGTGCAGAGTCAGAATATCGTGGTCTTGCTTTTGCTACAGCTGAAATGATTTAGATGCGAGCTCTGCTACAAGAACTCTATGCGTCCATTCCTGCCATTCCTCTTATTTAGTATGATAAAATCAGTGCTTATTAGATGTCAAAGAATCATGTGTTTTATGCTAGAACGAAACACATAGAAATCGATCTTCATTTCATTCGTAATCAAGTTACTAGAGGTAAGATTCAGTTGCAGTTCATCCCTACTACAGAGCAACCAGCTGATCTATTGACAAAGCATCTCACAAGTTCAAAGTTCTTATCTCTCAAAACTCAGCTTTGTATAGTTCTCAAACCTTTTCACTTGAGGGAGGATGATAAGCCAAATATAAGAGGCTTCTCTGTCACGTAAATATTGCTATGCATGTATCTGTTATAACTGACTTTTAGTTATAACAGTTATAACAGATATTCAGTCATGACAACTTTAACTAGTAACTGATATTCAATTACTAATATATATCGTAGCTCCCCTGTATATCTTCAATAAAAAAAAAAGCAGTATTTTACTTTCTCAAATTTATCTAAGAAGGCATCTAACAAGGTCGATGGGTTGAGAGAGTGGCCAAATTAAAATGATTAAATGGTGGAGCTTACCTGGGACAAACTTAATTGTCCATGTGGGAGAGAAGATGATTGCTATACAAGCAAGGAATTTGAGGGTTTTGGATATGAAGATGGAGAAAGAAGATAATTCTTGCTCATACTCCTAAATTTCCTTTCTTTTTTCTAAATTCCTCCTCCATTTTCATGGCCTGCTATAAATCATTTTATTTTAATTTTTTTCTATCTTTTTTTCTTCTATAATACAATTCCCCCATCTTATTTTTTGAACTTTCAAGAACTTATTTGAGAAAATTCTTCCAATTTTCAATTCTCTCAATATTTTTTTATTATTTTTTGAAAGCCTCATCTCAAACTCTAATTTCTCAAATAAATAAGCAATAAAAAATAAAATTCTAAAAACGCTCAAGTTGAGTATCTCAACCCTTCAATTGAAATCTTTTCTTGTGCTATTGATTTTGGATAAATATAAATTATTAGAGTATGACTTTTTCTTTTCTTTTCGTGTTAGATTGGTGGGATAAAATTCATACAATAATAAAATTCAGTAGGTTTAATAAAGTCATTCTTTTTATACAAAAATAAAATTTTAAAAATAAAAAATTAATTCTTGATGATAATAATATTTATTTCAGATTGATCAAATTCTTAAGAGCTTCAATAGTAAATGATTTTCATTATACATATTGAAGAGGCTTAATTAAATAATTGAAATAAATAGATAACAACATGCGTGTAGGTTCACCCACAAAAGATCTAGCTTGTTACTACTACTGCCACCGTGCTGCGCCATTCCTTCCCTCTGAAGCGGAGCGGGTTCAAGGAGAACAAGTTTATCTCCATTCTAGAATTAAAATTATTGACTCTTGAAATTGAAATTAGTTAAGGGTAATTGTAATTAATTAAACCAAGTTCAGTCAGGCTCTTGGGCTGAGAGATAGAGTGATGTCCTGAAAAACCTTAAGTCGCTTTTCAATCTTCTTCTGCTGAAAGATCCCAGAGGAGGCAGTTTCAACTACCTTCACTGCTGTCTTTCTTGAATTGCTTGCAGGACTTAGAATCGCTGCAAGAATGGCCTCTTCAAAGTCATCATTATCTGGCAACAATTGTGACAACTTGTCTTCTGTTTCGTCAGATAGCCTCCTCGTCTTTGGTTTGGGTTTTCCTGGTTCCACAGATTGTGTGGTGAACAACCCCATTTCAATCTTCCTGTTTGAAGTAGCAGTTTTTCCCGACCTTGTCCTCTTAAGGGTCTCATGGAATTCATGACTTGGTTCCTTAATTGGCTCCTTTACCAATTTGGAGGAATAGAATGGAGGTGCATCAACATTCCATAAATTCCCAAAAGGAGCAAACTGTTTGACACTATTCTGTTGAGGAAACAACATCTGGTTTTGGTTTGATACTATATTGGAATCAACATTCTCATTGGCGAAATCATCATGATGAGATTTTGTACTGGTTGCTTGTAGGTGATCCTTGCAAGGCTGAGGCTGCCAAATTGATGAAGAACCTAGGAAGGCATCAAAGAGCCTTCTTTGTTCAACCCGATCGCCTCCTTTGCTCATCATCTCAGACTCAAGGTCCTTGAGCATTTGCTGCGCCCTTTCATAGGCTTTGAGATGCGAATCTACACCTCTTGGCCCATCGGCCACTGCTGGTTTCACTCGCCGCAATGTCTCTTTAGCCTCACCAATTCTCCCCTGCTTCATCAAACAAATCCCAAGATTGCACATCTTGTTGTTGTCAGGTGCAATAGCAAGTGCCCTTCTATAGGCATCTTCTGCTTCAATGTAATTGTTTTGTTGCATCAATGCCCATCCCAAGTTCCCCTAAAGCAAAAAAATCAAACCTAATAAGTAACAATTACATAATATTCCAGAGATTACATAGAGGTACAGAAAAAAAGAATTCAGTTTAAGTACCAGTAATCTGGTTGCTTCTTGTTCCACAGAAACCTGAAATTTCTTCCCTTGAGACCTTGCAGTCTTTGTTCTTTTTCCATTGAAAGCTAACCCTTGTTGAATCATGTATAGCTTGTGCTTCAACAATGCTATTTGGTCATCCAATCTTCCACATCTCTATATGTCAGGGAATCAAACTTAATAAGTATTTTCTATGTTACAGAAAAATCAAATTGACCGCAGTGTAGGACACAGCGTCGAATCAGTTACCAGTGACAGACCTTGTAAAGATCTAAAAGAATATTATCAAGAGACTCTTGGGCTTGATCAGAACATCGATGTCGCAATGATTTGATAGCCTCAATGGCTTCCTCGGCCCTATTTTGTTGCTTCATAACGATAGCCATATCTTTCAATGCACTATCCACTCTATCCCCAGCATTTATTGCTGCCCAAAACAAAGGTACTGCTTTTTCTGGATCTTTATCAACCAACTAATCAGAACAAAACAATCAAAACCCATCAATAAAATCAGTCATCGTACCTATCAATACCAAAAGAAGAACAAATCTCAGTCAATTTGAAGATGACCCAATAATGAGTAACTAATTTACCTGAACATTCTTGGCTCTAACATAAGGAGAGTCACCAACAGGGACTTTGTGGATAGCTTGAAATGACTCAGATCGAGTTCTTGAAACACCAAGTGGTTTTGCTGGTGAAGTTGGAGCAGATTTTGTTGGTCTAAAACCAGGTGGTGCGTTCCACATATCCTGCATCATATCGAAAAACAAAGGGTGCTCCTCTTTTGCTTTCCTTCTATTTTTTTTGGTGCTCCTTTTTGGTTTATTGGTAGATAAATTAAGTGACGTCTCTTGCAGAGATGAGAAGGGATTTTTAGAGGGGACGGGGGAGAGAGAGACTTTCGAATTTTTCGACCGTTGAGGTTACCGTTTTACGTACTAGCCGTTGCGCCTCGCTCTCGGTCAATAATTTGAGATTTGGCGGCTATTAGAGAAGTTTTATTTTCATACTGACCCTTAGGGTTTGTTATAATTGTTTTACTATCTATATTCTTAGAATTGTTTGCACTGGTGTCCTTTTCTATTCAAGGAAGTAGGCATCTCTTGCTACTAAAATTGCCGTTGTGGACAATTTTCTGTTAATAATTGTTATAGAATGATAACGCTTTGATTGATTGTTGCACGAATGTTTTCCTATTTTCATTTTCATAAATGTTGCAATTTTTAATAATATTTTTTTTTAAAAAAAAATGGAATAGCAATGAAATTAAAAATAAAAGAAAGACTAGTCAATTCATTTTAACAATGATATTGGACTTGCTGATTAACAAATAATTAGTCTTTACAAGTGAAAAAAGAAAAATATTTGGAAAATAAAAAAATATTTTTGATATGAAGTAATGTAATTTAATAGGCATGTAATGAAAAAAAAAAGTAATTTAAATGATTCATTATTGCAATTCATTATTGAAAAAAGTAATTTAAAATCCTTTTGTTTTATTGAAAAACTTTTAGTAATGTAAGTGAGACCTTGACAAAGTTTTATTTTAATCTTTAATTTTGAGAAATTAATTTAATCCTTATATTTTTTGTTAGAAACTGGTCCTTGTATTTAAGAAAAGTTATAATTTAGTCCTTATGATATTTTTTTTTTTGCAATTAGGCACTTACACAATTACTCTTAATATTTTCAGCTTAAAAATATGTGATACTAACATATTGACACCATTATATGAATTGATTAATGATCACATGGAGTTGAGGGCAAAGCCTTCAGAATAGATAAAGGGTAGAGTAAAGCAATATGCTTGGCTTTTTTCTCTCTGTTTTTTCACTATCATTATCAAAGATGACTTGCATCTTCTAGTTTGAAGAGACTCATCAAGAAATAATTTACGAAGGACGACGAATATGATTTCATGACTGTTCTCTACAGAAAGAACTCTCCATGCCATGTTTAATTTGGTTTCAATAGTGCTGGAGTGATGGTTACTACATGCTTTTCGTCCCTTGTTTAATTCTACATGAGATAGGTTGCTCGCTTGTTGTCATGAGTGTATAAAATAAATATATTTAATAGTGTTATAATTATGAATTAGTATTAAATAAATAATCGAAACTAAAAATATGATAGAACTAATATTTCATGACAGAAAAAAAATTATATTAGTGATTGAAAACTTAGATACTGAATAAAATAATTTGTAGCAATTTATAGTATTTTACAAGGAAAGATATAGTATTTTCATTACATGATTTAACTTTTCTGTTAATAAAAAGCAAAAAAATAAAATTCTACAGCTAAATTCTCTATCAATTTAATATTAAAAAAACCACCAAAGATAATTTTAGAAGAAAAAAAACCCATGAGGAAAAACGTTGTAGCAATTGACAATATTTTGTGAGGAAAACTATAATGTTTTCCCTAATAAAATAAAATAAAAAATCATTTAGAGAAATATTGTAGCAATCCACAATGTTTTATAAAAAAAATACAATATTTTCCCTATATGATTTAACTTTATTATAATTATAATTTTTAACCAATTTCATATTAAAAAAAAATTGATAAAAATAATTTTGGAAAAAGTTATATGAGAAAACATTACAATAATTCATAGTGATTTAAAGAAAAAAATTACACAATGACAGAGATAAAATCATAAAAAACTTTATCAATCCACGACGATTAAGTTTTTCCTCACATATTCACAATGAAAAATAATTTTGAAAAAATCATAAGAATAAAAAAATCATGTGAAAAAACATTGTAGTAATCCGTAAGATTTTATGAGAAAAGTTACAGTGCTTTTCTCATATAATTAAACTTTATTACAAAGTTAAATTCTAACCAACTCAATATTACAAAAAATAAAATCGATGAAGATAATTTAAAAAAAAAAACATATTATAGAAAAAGAAAACACAAAAGAAACTGGAAAAAATCTATGTGAGGAAAAACTGTATCAATCCATAGTGTTTTGTGAAGAAAAACTTGTATTTACTTGTAATTGCAATTCTTAACCAGCTTAATATTTAAAAAATAAAATTGATTAAAATAATTTTAGAGAAAATATAATAAAACAGAAAAAACCATGTGGGAAAAAACACTATAGCAATCTATAATAATTTGCAACGAAAGTTAAAGTACTTTCCTCACATATTGTAACTGTAATTTTTAACTAGTTTAATATTAAAAAATAAAATTAAAAAAAATAATTTTAGAAAAAATTATAAAAAACAACATAAAAAATCATGTAGAGAAATACTATGTAGAAAAACACCGCAACAATTAACAGTATTTAAAAAAAAAATATATAAAATTTTTAACCAGCTTAATATTTAAAAAATAAAATAAAAAAATAATTTTAAAAAATAAAAAAAGAGAAAAGTTGAAAAAAAAAGAAAGTAATTTTGAAGAAATAACAAAAAAAGAGAAAAAAAATAAAAATATATTATAAATTACTATTATAATCTACAATGTATTTAGGTATTGAAAAATAGTGATTTTTCCGCACCATTTAATTATGTATTTAATATCCACATTAATTTTTGGAACAGCCCCTCCCACCGCTAGGCCAGAACCTCTCCCTTGTTTAATTCTATATGAGATGGGTTGTTCGTGCGTTAGCATGAGTTTATAAAATAAATACATTTAATAATGTTATAATTATAAATTAGTATTAGATAAATAATTAAAACTAAAAATACGATGAAACTAATATTTCATGACAGAAAAAAATTGTATTAGTGATAAAAAATTTAGATATTAAAAAAAAATAATTTGTAGTAATCCACAGTATTTATTTTATGAGAAAAGATATAATACTTTCGTCATATGATTTAACTTTTCTGTTAATAAAAAATAAAAAAATTCTATAGCTAAATTCTCTATTAATTTAATATTAAAAAAACCACTAAAGATAATTTTAGAAGAAAAAAAAACCCATGAGAAAAAACGTTGTAGCAATTAACAATGTTTTGTGAGGAAAACTATAGTGTTTTTCTTAATAAAATAAAATAAAAAACCATTTAGAGAAATATTGTACCAATCCACAATATTTTGTAAGAAAGACTACAATACTTTCCCTATTTGATTTAACTTTATTATAATTATAATTTTTAACCAATTTCATATTAAAAAAAAATTGATAAAAATAATTTTGGAAAAAGTTATATGAGAAAACATTACAATAATTCATAGTGATTTAAAGAAAAAAATTACACAATGACAGAGATAAAATCATAAAAAACTTTATCAATCCACGACGATTAAGTTTTTCCTCACATATTCACAATGAAAAATAATTTTGAAAAAATCATAAGAATAAAAAAACCATGTGGAGAAACATTGTAGCAATCCATAATGTTTTGTGAGGAAAGTTATAGTGCTTTTCTTATATAATTAAACTTTATTACAAAGTTAAATTCTAACCAACTCAATATTACAAAAAATAAAATCGATGAAGATAATTTAAAAAAAAACATATTATAGAAAAAGAAAAAACAAAAGAAATTGGAAAAAAATCATGTGAGGAAAAACTATATCAATACATAGTATTTTGTGAGGAAAAACTTTTATTTACTTGTAATTGCAATTCTTAACCAGCTTAATATTTAAAAAATAAAATTGATCAAAATAATTTTATAGAAAATATAATAAAATAGAAAAAACCATTTGGGAAAAACACTATAGCAATCCATAATAATTTGCAACAAAAGTTAAAGTACTTTCCTCACCTATTGTAACTGTAATTTTTAACCAGTTTAATATTAAAAAATAAAATTAAAAAAAATAATTTTAAAGAAAATTATAAAAAACAACAAAAAAAACCATGCAGAGAAATACTATGGGGAAAAACACCACAACAATCCATAGTATTTAAAAAAATTAAAATGTAAAATTTTTAACCAGCTCAATATTAAAAAAAAAAGAAGAAAAGTTGAAAAAAAAAGAAAGTAATTTTGAAAAAAATACCAAAAAAGAAAGAAAAAAATAAAAAAATATTAAAAAAATAGACTATAAATTACTATTATAATCTATAATATATAAAATAGTGATTTTTCCGCACCATTTAATTATGTATTTAATATCCACATTAATTTCAAGATTGGAATTAGAAAATCAAGATAAAAAGAGAGACATGTTTCTTGATATCAATTTGTATGGGATTAGAATGCCTTGATCAAGCTCTTACTGGGAATATTCAAGTTTTTCAATTTGTACGGTCCTTATCTCTTGGGTTTCGCTCCTAGGGTCGCCGACTGGAATGCTACCGGCGATTTCGAGAGGGAAGCACCACGTAAGATCTTATATGTGACTTCTTCTTCTATATCACACACACACACACACAAGTCCGCTAGGTGCTTAGAACCTCCATTACTTACAGGTTGCTGCTGTCAACTGTGCTTCGCATTGCTGGACACGGAAATTACACGAGAAAGAAAAGAGCCCTTCTACCAAACCTTTGTATTCGTTTGATGTATGGTATGTTATTTTTTAAAGTATTTTTTATTTTAAAATATATTAAAATAATATATTTTTAAATTTTTTTTCGATATTAATATATTAAAATAATTTAAAAATATAAAAAATATATTAATTTAAAAAAAATTAAAAATTTAAAAAAAAATTTAAAAAAAATATATTTTTGAAACTTAATGCAAAACAGGATTGTCTGCAGTAACTTGCAGTTCTAATTGGTTGACCTTAACATGGTGTGGCATGATCCCTTACTCATAGCTAGAAGCTAATCTCTTGAATGTTACAGGTAGAGAGGTCCCATTTCATTCACTCTCTCACCCCACTTGTAGATTACTTACCTGACATTGACTCGAGGGGCTGCGCACAATTAACCTATTTGTTGTTAAGGGGACCAGTGCTCCATTTCTGTAGATGCTGATAACAATAAATATCAGCCAGCCAGGAAGAGAGAGGGAGGGAGAGGTTCATGCCACCAGGTGGACCCTCCAAAACCCTTTTCTTCTACCAACTCATATCTAGGAGCGATTACTGCGAGGACACAGTGTCCGCCCAGCGAAGTACTATAAAACATCCCCAACTCCACTTGAAGGCTAAGTTCCAAAGAACCGAAGCTCTCACATCCCAATGTACTAGGCAACACCAATATCCACCAACCAACATCAATCACTCTACAGTTTGCTAACTCTCCTGCAAGCAAGCACAGAAACAGATGGGGAGATCTCCATGCTGTGAGAGAGCGCACACCAACAAAGGGGCATGGACTAGAGAAGAAGATAAGCGTCTCGTTGCTTATATCCAAGCTCATGGTGAGGGTTGCTGGAGGTCCCTACCAAAATCAGCTGGCCTTCTTCGTTGTGGAAAGAGTTGCCGTCTTCGATGGATCAACTATCTACGCCCTGATCTTAAGCGTGGGAATTTTAGTGAAGAAGAGGATGAGCTCATTATCAAACTCCACAGCCTCCTGGGTAATAAGTAAGGCTCTAATTCCTAAACCCGCCATATGTAGCTAGTTTTAATGGAAAAAACAGTAACTAAGTTTTTATTCTACTGTCAAGGTGGTCTCTCATAGCGGGGAGGCTGCCAGGAAGGACAGATAACGAGATCAAGAACTATTGGAATACCCATATAAGAAAAAAGCTGCTGAGCAGAGGAATTGACCCTTCGACTCATCGACCAATCAATGAATCAGCCCTTGACAACATGACCACCTCTCTCGGTGCAGCTCTGAAAGAAGAGATCACTTATGGCTTTGGGTGCAAAAACCAGAAGAACCCAAACGGAGAAAAGTGTCAGGAATTGAATCTTGAGCTGAGGATATGCCCTCCCTATCAGCATCCACCTCAGTCAATGGAGAGCATAGGCAGGAAAATAATGTGTTTCTACTGCAGCTTAGGATTGAAAAACAGCAAGGATTGCAGTTGCAGTAATGACAGTGACGATTTCCTTGTTATGAAGAACGGTACTCTGGATTACAGAAGGCAGGAAAATAATTCTAAATTCGGCTTATTTATTGTGAATAGATAAAGACAGATTTTTTATATGGAATCTCCTTTCTCAGCTTGAAAGCAATGATGCCTAAGCTTAATGACCTATGAAACTGTCCACCTAAGTCCATAAATTAAACAGCCAATTCCCCCCTTCTGTTATCATCAACATTGTCAGTTTGTGGATGCAGATAGATTGTTTTATTTTTCTCCATCTTTCCTTATCTTCCCCTGTAAATTCCGATAGAAAAGAGAGATGATTATGGATAAGCAGTGAGAGGAGGAGAATCAAAAGGTATCAGATGGAAGTGGGTAACCTATCGGAGTCATGCATAAAAGAAGAGAGAGACAGACAGACAGACAGAAGGACGGCACATTGTTGATGGCTCAATATTCATTTAACGCATGCCTACCACCTACTTAACAATTGTCCCAATAATCAAAAACAAAATTGGATTCTGTGAAATGTTTGTGATATGTTCTATCCCTCTCTCTCTCTCTCGTCTTTATCAATCTTCACAATTTAGCCTACAATGTTAGTTGTACCTAGCTATACCAGTCCTTGCATGTTCGAATGCAAGTTATACATGTGCAGTAGGGCACCAATCAATGTTAATTAGCTGACAACAGCCACGCTCTGAACATATATAGCAGGAGTAAACAAACATGGAACCAAGTAGTTATAATCCACAATCATCTTCAAAAAATCTTTACAGCCTGCTGGGAAACTGTAAATACCAACTCACACAAGATTACATCATACATGGCATTGACTGTGAAAAAGAGGACTTCCTTACACTTGCCATTTGCCACCAGCGACAACGCCCCAGAGCATGCTAGTAAGGCAGGGTGGGAAATGTTTATCATTGGAAAGATGGTAACAGGTCTCAAACCTCTGCTTTTCCTCCTAGTGTCTTCCCTCAATATAGCAATAGTGAAAAGAACAGTAACCTATTTATTGACGAAATAATATTTATGATGGAAAGACATTACTGGTACGCTGGTTTCTGGATCGACCTCATTCTTTCACTGGTGTTTTAGATAGTTGGAATTTACGTCACAGTTTTGGTAACTTGGAAGCTGGAGGACTTTCATATGTAACACCGTAGACCTTGAGGGTTTTCATGTGATAGATAAGAAAGCATGATAAGCAAACGGAAACTGAAGCATGCAACAAATGGCAAGTCACCATGAATCAAATCATCACTGTCAGTACTCATGAGTCATGAATCCAAATTTCTTGCACAGACGGACTTCCAAACAAAGAGGTCATTATTGCAATGACAATGACCAGGCTATTGCATTTGTTGCATAACCACAATTTCTATCCACAAGGAGAGCTTACCAAGACTATTCCCTGCATTAACAAATGGAAGAGATGCTTCTGGCCAAGCTACTAATTAGTAGAGGTCAGAAAGATTTTGCTGAATCTACCAAGCCTGCTATCAACAACTCAGGTCTCACATCTATAGAAAGACAACCAATTCTCTTAAATCGAGGCCGAACAAAGATACCTATCCCCTTTATTTTAGCAAGATATACAAAATTCATATAATAGCATGTAAACGCTGCAAATTCTAAAGCAAGATATAATAGAGTTCAAGATTGCTGAGACAAGCAGAACTCCATGTGAAGAGAATGATATCGATGATTAAGAAGGTAGAAATAAATTATTATTTTGTAGACATCTCTGTATTATACATCACATGAAGATGGACAATTTCCTATATCACATTAAAAATATTCTCCCATAATAGAATAAAGGCCAGAAACCCATAAGCTAATAATAAAACAGAAACAGGGATTTATGTGGCTCAGCAAATATACCGAAGACTCCAAACATCAAAAACTCCATATCGCTTCTGAAAACTACAATGCACGAAAACTGTCTGCTTTATCCAGTCTGGCAGTACCTGAACTTGATGATTCACCCATTGCATCAGGTGAAGCCGCTACATGGGATGATTCTCTCTTCAGAGAAGTTGGTAAACCTGAAATCTCCTGAAACATGAAAGACAAAAACAGCGTTTGATCAGATTAATTGTTTTTGTGGACTGAGCACAGACCTAGCTAGAACATTTCTGATATGGTCCAGGGTTCACATCAATTTCTTAGATAAACAAATTAAACATCTAGAACATACTAACCATACCAAAAACCTTCATCCAAGAATCTAAATCATTGAATTTGTGGAAATTACCAGTCAGATCCACTCATTCAATTGATGAGATTTTCCCAGAAGAAACATTAGGTAAAACTAGCACAAGTCATCTAGAAATTGCTCACATCATCCTTTATGCATATGAACTTACAGAATTATGGTTGCTAAGTTATTCCAACTAACCAGAAACTGGCTGTAGTGTATTACCTTCATTAAATGCAACCTCAAGGCAGCAGGTCGAACTTGATTTCCTATGCATGCCATCACAAACTTTGAATACTGAAACAAGACATCAGCAGCAGCTTGCTTTTTCTCTTCAATCTGCAAAACATCATTACAATTAGACTTGAAATAAAGAAAGCAGCCAACAGCTTGGAAGATTTTAGGGATTATTCTAAATTTCCAATATTGACACAATTACAAACGCAACTACTTCAAAACAAAAATTGTTATTAAGAAGCAGGAACACAAACGGCATTTTTTACAAACTCGACAAGGTATTCAACTTCCAGGAAAACAGACAGAGGTAACCTGAGGTTAGATAAAGGCAGCTTGCATCGATAATCTACACATATCTGCGCAGCTAGGGCACACTATTTTCCTCTGCTTTGTAATTTTGATTACAGATAAAGAAAACCAGCACTCCAACTACATATGTTCTAAACATGGAGCAGAAAGAGCATTATGTACGGCCATCAAACTAGGCATCATGTTATTAGACGAAAAAAATCGGTAAAATTAAAGATTATGATTTTCATTAGAAATAAAATCATTGAATTAACAAATTATTCGAAACCCTAACTGGAAACGGAACAGGGCCTAGATCATTACGAAATTAATTAACATCAAAATCATAGATAATCAACTAATTTCTTAAATTAAGAAGATGCATATAACAAGATAGATAAGCAGCCAAAGTTCTGGTATCATTTCGATCAGAATTCGAAGTACCTAATGATTTCGGAAAAGATAACTGATTTAGAGATAATCAAGAGATAAACATGAAATTAAATAGAAGTAGAGGGGGAAAAAAGGAATCTGAAGCAGAGAACAATACTGCGTACCTCATAATCTTCTTTCATGGCCTAAACCGTTGCGGGATAGGATTGATTGAGCAAGACGGTGTTAGTTTTGAAATTATACTTCCATTTTGCGTTCTCAACGTTAAAAATATATAAATATTAATGTACAGACGCTGCAGATGTATTGGCCTATTAGCTCAGCTGGTTAGAGCGTCGTGCTAATAACGAGAAGGTCGCAGGTTCGAAACCTGCATGGGCCATTTGTTTTTTTTCTAAAAGAAGACAACTTGCATTAAAAAAAAAAAACTAGATATCTTGTTCACTGCTTTTACATATATATTAAAAAAAAAAAACTAGATATCTTGTTCGAAACCTGCGTACCTCATAATCTTTAATATTAATAAATATATGTAAAAGCAATTATTTCAAGGTCTTTTTTATAGCAATTATATTTACAGAATTTTTATATAAGGTAATTAATATGATTATTTCATGTGTATATTGAAAAACAAAACTTGTTTATCAATAATCAACATCTAAATAACTTTATAGACAAAATATACACCTAAATTTCATGAATGCCATTAAAATTGTAGTTTACGAATTATTTTTAATTTTGTAGCGTCTTTTCAAATTAATGTCTACACTATATGTTTTTTATATTTTATTTTTGATACTAAATAATTAATAATAAAATTTATTTAAATAATACATAATTTCAGTGAAGTTGAAATTAACTTATTAAACACTTTAATTATCTTTTAACTATGAGAATAGCGTCTTGTACCATGAATAAGATTATTATAGTTGTTATTATGGTCATAATAGTTTAACAGTAGAAAAGTATCTACAATATTACATAAATATAAATAACTTAAATTATTACTGTAATAATAGCTGGTTTACAACTATAAAATTAATACAAGACAAATATCAAAGAAATTATATCAATATAAAGGATAATTTACATTAACTATTAGTATTATTTACAAACACAAAAGTTGTTTGTTACTTTTCAAAATCCAATTTTGCTTCATTAAATATAAAATAACAATTTACAGTCATTATGGGAAATTACTTTAAATTGAGCTAGCAGCTTAAAAATTAATTAAATTAACTATTATAACAAAGATATCAACAATGTTGCCTTAATTAAAGGGATCGTATAATGGAGATCAGAGAATGGAAGAGGGAGAAGCTAACGATTCTAGAAAAAAACTAGTGAAAATAGATCTACATACTTTAAGATTATTATATGTATATATATAATGATTCGTAAAAACTAGTGAAAATAGATCTACATACTTTAAGATTATTATATGTATATATATAATGATTCGTGAGGATATATTTATTTTATTAAAAATTTACTATATTTTTTACTCAAATCTATCTGTATTATCTGAACCACAAGAAGATGAATATATCATTGGTAAGACTGCAAAAGTAAAACGAGAAAAAGATGAAGTGCTTTGTCAAGGGCATAAACTGAATACTTTGACTAATCAATTTTATGACATCTTCTCCAATTTAAAATCATCAAAAGAAATTTGGGTTATCTTGGAGACACATTAAAAAAAAAATTAGGTTTTGATTATTTTTTTACTTTAATTTTTTTTTTTAGTATGAGATTGCTGACAATAAGCCAATCGTGGATCAAGTCCGTGGAATTCAACTGTTGATATCAAAACTTAGTGGTTTGGATATTAAAGTTCCTGATTCACTTAAGTGAGAGCTATTTTATCAAAATTTCCTCCATCTTGGAATGAATATAAGAAGAAGATTTATTCTACAAACAATTATATATTTGAACTGTTTTAAACATATTTGCAAATTAAAGTTCAATATTGTATGCGTGAATTGTAAGTAACAAATTCTAAAATGAATTTGATTACTGGAACTGGTTCATCAATAACTCAAAACAATTTGAAAGTGTAAAAAACAAAAATCAAGAAGAAACAAAATGCTAATAAAAAGCATAGAGTTTGTTTCTATTATAAAAATAAAGAGCACTACATAAAAGAGTGCAGATTCAAGAATTTCAACAAGAAATGTGGTTCTTTTAAAGCGAACATGGTTAAAAAAGATGAAGTCAGGGAGTTAGTTGCCATGGTTTCAAACATTCAAATTGGAATGATTACTGAATTAAATATGACAACTAATGTTGTAAAGATTTCAGATTGGTGGCTAGATTCTGGTGCAACAACTCATATTAACAAAGCATGGTTCAAGACTTATGAAGAATTGAAAAAACCAAAAGAGTTCTTGATGGGCAACAATAATTTTACCAAAGTTTTGGGAAAAGAAACTATTAAGTTGTACTTTATTTCTGAACAAAAATTATATTTATTCAATGTGTTTCATGTTCCTAAAATTAGAAAAAACATTGTATATGATAGTCTTTTGAGCAAAAAAGGTTTCAAGATTGTTTTGGAGTTTGATAAGATTATTATAACTAAGAATAGGATATTTGTGGGAAATGGTTATTCCTGTGATGACATGTTTAAGTTCAGTATTAATAAAATCAATGTTATTTCTACTTATATGGTTAAATATACTTCTTTTATTTAGCATGTTAGATTAGAACATCTAAATTATAGATATTTAAAATATATATGTAAGCATGATTTTATTTCATATCAATATAATAATAATAATAGTAACAAATCTGAAGTATTATTTCAAGGTCTTTTTTATAGCAATTATATTTACAGAATTTTTATATAAGGTAATTAATATGATTATTTCATGTGTATATTGAAAAACAAAACTTGTTTATCAATAATCAACATCTAAATAACTTTATAGACAAAATATACACCTAAATTTCATGAATGCCATTAAAATTGTAGTTTACGAATTATTTTTAATTTTGTAGCGTCTTTTAAAATTAATGTCTACACTATATGTTTTTTATATTTTATTTTTGATACTAAATAATTAATAATAAAATTTATTTAAATAATACATAATTTCAGTGAAGTTGAAATTAACTTATTAAACACTTTAATTATCTTTTAACTATGAGAATAGCGTCTTGTACCATGAATAAGATTATTATAGTTGTTATTATGGTCATAATAGTTTAACAGTAGAAAAGTATCTACAATATTACATAAATATAAATAACTTAAATTATTACTGTAATAATAGCTGGTTTACAACTATAAAATTAATACAAGACAAATATCAAAGAAATTATATCAATATAAAGGATAATTTACATTAACTATTAGTATTATTTACAAACACAAAAGTTGTGTTACTTTTCAAAATCCAATTTTGCTTCATTAAATATAAAATAACAATTTACAGTCATTATGGGAAATTACTTTAAGCAGCTTAAAAATTAATTAAATTAACTATTATAACAAAGATATCAACAATGTTGCCTTAATTAAAGGGATCGTATAATGGAGATCAGAGAATGGAAGAGGGAGAAGCTAACGATTCTAGAAAAAAACTAGTGAAAATAGATCTACATACTTTAAGATTATTATATGTATATATATAATGATTCGTGAGGATATATTTATTTTATTAAAAATTTACTATATTTTTTACTCAAATCTATCTGTATTATCTGAACCACAAGAAGATGAATCTATCATTGGTAAGACTGCAAAAGTAAAACGAGAAAAAGATGAAGTGCTTTGTCAAGGGCATAAACTGAATACTTTGACTAATCAATTTTATGACATCTTCTCCAATTTAAAATCATCAAAAGAAATTTGGGTTATCTTGAAGACATATTAAAAAAAAAAATCAGGTTCTGATTATTTTTTTACTTTAAATTTTTTTTGAGTATGAGATTGCTGACAATAAGCCAATCGTGGATCAAGTCCGTGGAATTCAACTGTTGATATCAAAACTTAGTGGTTTGGATATTAAAGTTCCTGATTCACTTAAGTGAGAGCTATTTTATCAAAATTTCCTCCATCTTGGAATGAATATAAGAAGAAGATTTATTCTACAAACAATTATATATTTGAACTGTTTTAAACATATTTGCAAATTAAAGTTTAATATCGTATGCGTGAATTGTAAGTAACAAATTCTAAAATGAATTTGATTACTGAAACTGGTTCGCCAATAACTCAAAACAATTTAAAAGTGTAAAAAACAAAAATCAAGAAGAAACAAAATGCTAATAAAAAGCATAAAGTTTGTTTCTATTATAAAAATAAAGAGCACTATATAAAAGAGTGCAGATTCAAGAATTTCAACAAGAAATGTGGTTCTTTTAAAGCGAACATGGTTAAAAAAGATAAAGTCAGGGAGTTAGTTGCCATGGTTTCAAACATTCAAATTGGAATGATTACTGAATTAAATATGACAACTAATGTTGTAAAGATTTCAGATTGGTGGCTAGATTCTGGTGCAACAACTCATATTAACAAAGCATGGTTCAAGACTTATGAAGAATTGAAAAAACCAAAAGAGTTCTTGATGGGCAACAATAATTCTACCAAAGTTTTGGGAAAAGAAACTATTAAGTTGTACTTTATTTCTGAACAAAAATTATCTTTATTCAATGTGTTTCATGTTCCTAAAATTAGAAAAAACATTGTATATGATAGTCTTTTGAGCAAAAAAGGTTTCAAGATTGTTTTGGAGTTTGATAAGATTATTATAACTAAGAATAGGATATTTGTGGGAAATGGTTATTCCTGTGATGACATGTTTAAGTTCAGTATTAATAAAATCAATGTTATTTCTACTTATATGGTTAAATATACTTCTTTTATTTAGCATGTTAGATTAGAACATCTAAATTATAGATATTTAAAATATATATGTAAGCATGATTTTATTTCATATCAATATAATAATAATAATAGTAACAAATCTGAAGTATGTGTTCAAGCAGTGATGACAAAGAAGTCTTTCTAAAGTAGAAAGAAATTCTCAATTACTTGAGTTAGTCTATTCTGATATATGTAAAATAAATGGTATGTTAATAAGGGTTGGAAAAAGATATTTCATAACTTATATTGATGATTATTCAAGTCTTACCAATGTTTACTTGTTAAGAACTAAAGATGAAGCTTTTGAAAAATTCAAGAAAATGATAGAAAATCAAAAGGAAATGCAAATTAAAGTTCTTAAAAGTGATAGAGATGAAAAATACTTTTCTAAGAAGTTTTTTACATTTTATGAGAAAAACAAAATAATTCATCAAATGACAATATCCTATACACGATAACATAATAGACTTGCTGAAAGGAAAAATAAGACCTTAGTGAATATGATCAATATCATACTTTTGAATGCTAAATTACCAAATAATTTATTGGGTGAAGCCTTACTTACTGTATGTTACATTCATAATAAAATACTATCTAAAAAATTAAATGTTTCTCTCTATAAAACATGAAACGGTAGAAAAATAAATCTAAATTATTTTAAAGTGTGGGGTGAGTAGTGTTTTTATAAAATTTTTGATCCTCAAAGAAAAAAAATTAGGATAATGTTTACTTGTTAAGAACTAAAGATGAATAATCATCAATATAAGTTATTAAAGAAAATTCAATGTTTACTTTTAGAAAAAAATTAGGACCCAAAGGTCTTAAAAGTATTTTTATTGGTTATGCACAAAATTCAAAGGCTTATATACTTTTGGATTTAGAAACTAATGTGATTGCTGAATCTATACATGTTGAATTTATAAAAAATAAATTTATAAGTGATTCAAATAAATAAGAACCAAATCTAAAAGTAATGACTCCTAGCTCAATATTAAGTGAAAAACATTAAAACCTAGAAGTAATAGGTTCAAGTAAACCTAAAATAAGTTAAAAAGTTAGAAAGGAAAAACATATAGATACATATTTTATTTTTACTAATTCAATTGTATTTTTAATGAAAGATGATAAAAATACAATATTAAAAGGACTCCTATAATCCTAAATATAGAAGATGATTCACAGACATTCAGTTAAGCTATGTCTTTAGGGATGTTGCTATTTGGAAAGAAGCGGTAAATAATGAATTGGATTCAATATTATTTAACAATAATTGGGTCATAGTAGATTTACCTCTAGGTTCTAAGCTAATAAGATGTAAATAGGTGTTTAGAAGAAAATACAATACCAATAGTTCTATACAAACATTTAAGGCAAGATTAGTTATCAAAGATTTTACTCAAAAAGATGTTGATTCTTTCATTAGTTATCAAAGATTTTACTCAAAAAGAAGATGTTGATTCTTTTGACACTTATTCTCTGATGATAGGAATTATATTGATTAGAGTTTGTTTTTTGTTTCATATTAACATCAATTTATAAATTGTATGTTCATCAAATGGATGTAAAGATGACTTTTCTAAATATAAATTTTAAGGAAGAAGTGTATATGGAGCAACCTAAGAGTTTTATACTTCTTGAAAATGAAGAAAAAGTTTGTAAATTGGTAAAGTTTTTATATGATTTAAAACAAGCTCTGAAACAATGGCATGAAAAGTTTGACAAAGCAATTTGTTGAATGGTTTTCATTATAATGATGTTGATAAGTGTATGTATTTCAAATTTATAAAATATTTTGGTATGATTATTTGTCTCTACGTCAATGACATGTTAATATTTAGCACTAATATGATTGAAATAGTTGAAAACAAAAGGTATTTCACTTTTATCTTTAAAATAAAAGATCTTGATGAAGTTGATACAATTTTAGGTATCAAAGTTAAGAAATATAGTAGTGGCTATAAACTTAATCAGTCACATTATATTGAGAAAATGCTTAATAAGTTTAAGCATCTTAATATAAAGGAGGCTAATATCTCATTTAACTCTAGTATAAAGTTAAATGATTATTGTTATAAAACAATAACACAACTAGAATATGTTAGTGCTATTGGAAGTCTTATGCATATTATGCATTGTACAAGATCAGATATAGTTTTTGCTATATGCAAGTTATCAAGATATACATGCAAGCCGAATACAAATCATTGAAAGGCCATTAGAAGAGTTTTTGGTTACCTAAAAAGAACAATCAATTTAGGCTTGTTTTATTCTAATTTTCTAGCTATAATTGAAGGATATAGTGATACAAGTTGGATGAATAATTCAAGTGATAATAAGTCCACATCAAGATGGATTTTCTTACTTGGAAAAGGTGCAATATCTTGAGAATCTAAGAAACAAACATGCATCTCTCATTTTGTCATGGAATCAAAATTTATTTCTATAACTGCTGCAGGTAAAAAAGCAAAATAATTAAGAAATATGTTATTTGATATTAAGTTATGGCTACAACTTATGTCAGCTATTTCTTTATATTGCGATAGTGAAATAACTATTCTCGAGCTTATAGTAATATTCGAGAGTTGATTACAAATGATAAGTCAAAACATAAAAGCATTCAACATGGATATATTCGAGAGTTGATTACAAATGGTATAATTATCATTGTCTATGTGAAGTTTGTGAATAATTTAATGGATTCACTCATAAAAGGACTATTTAGAGATATGGTATAAAAAACAACTAATGGAATGTGGTTGAAACTTGTTATTAAAGATATCAGTAATAGGAACCCAACTTCGGATCATCAAGAAGCTTATCTCTAAGTTTAATGGGTAATAATAAGTTATTATTTTATATCTGTTGGACACTGATAATTAATTTGAGTCCCTATTCTGATAGTATTCAGTGTGTTCTATTACGTAAATGAGGATAAACATAGACTCTTAATAGAATTTAAAGTTCGTGTTTAATTTTATAGAGACATGTATAATTTCACCTACATGAATATAAAAGTGGTGTCGCTTTTAACAAAAATTAGGGTTTTTTCTTGTAAATATTTATGAAAAATAAGATTTTAGCACATGATCATAATAGTGTTAAACAATTGTAAACCTCTTTAAGATTTTAGACAATATTGTGTGTGTAATATTTTTTTTCTACAACAAAAGATTTGGTTTAATCCGCGGACACCAATAACTTTAGTAGGATTCAAGTTCTAACATTAATTAGAAGTTTAAATTGCAAAATACCTTCTTGTAAACATAATTATATCAAGTGAAAAGACATTCATTACAAACTAGTAGGGGATTGTTAGTGTAGTTTTTAAATAAATAAAGAAAAAAAAATATTTATCCCATATTGAAAAGAAATACTCCCTTCTAATCTTAAAAGTGTAGGTTTCTATTGTATAGTATATTAAGCCATAGTGGCCAGACTCTTCTATTTGGCTTTCTAATATTATTATATAGATATTTATAATATCAAAAGATAACATTTGAAACTTGACACTTAATATGAACAATTCTACTATTTCATGAGTGTTATATTGTTTTATGAATAGTCATATTGTTTGACGAATAGTCATAATATTTCATCAATAGTCATATTATTTGATGAACAATTATACTGTTTCATCGTTATATTTCAGGTCTATAAAAGCATATTACTATACAGAAAAGAAACATAATATATATATATATACTTTTCTTGGTCTTATCTTTTCATTCTTTTAGAATTTTAGAGAGCTTAGTTGTATCTTGAAGGTGTTATTGACACGACTAAAAGATTGATGTCTTCTCCCAAGTGTAGGAGTGTCGAAGTAATAAATAACCCG
>NW_011499961.1:260433-280221 GCF_000495115.2 Populus euphratica | reverse complement strand
GTCATCAATCAATCCTTTTATTTATGTGATAGGCCTGCATTTAAAATGAACATTTACCATAAATTAAAGGTATCTTATATTATTAGATATATTATTATAAAACATGCTTTAGTTAAGGAGTTATTGATACTTCGAGTGCAAAATGATGATATAAAACCTTGATAAAAATATACTTTTAAGTACTAATTAGTTATCTCTGCATGGGATAAATAAGCACCTTAAAGATAGTATTTTCACGCCTCTAACTTAACTCCATATTTGTTTCCACCCTAAATATTTCTAACATATGTAACGATTCTTGAGGATATGCAGCAGAAGTTTGCTAATTAGATCCTTCATATGTAGGCTAAATGAAAGGATTCCTCTTCATGGAAGCAATCTACAAAGTTTGACCTCTAGTGATTAATGGTAGAGGTTGGTTTATTGGAAGTGGATAGGCTTGCATGCATTGTTTTGGATGGGTCGAGCAGTTAATCCAGCATGCAGTGCAAGAGATTCCAATGGTTTTGAGAGACATGTTTATTTTTGATCTATTAATTCTTCCTAACAATCAATGGAGATGGGAGACCTTTATTGATTTTCTCCCCATACAAGTGCGCATGGTAATGGCAATTTACCCTCATTCCTCTATGAATATGGATGTAGATTCAATTTTCTGGCACCACTCTACAAGTGATAGTTTTTATATACAATCATTAGCATATGATGTATTATACGACACCATCATGACATAACTTCTTTATGGAAATTTATTTTATAAATGGAATGGTTATCAGGGCATTTCCATTTATTAATGCTTATAATAGTCTTATAACAAATAAAATGGAAACTGATCAGGGCATTTTTGACAGTGTGAAAAAAAAACTAAAATCTTGTCTAAAAAGATTGATAACAAGGTAGTAACCCACCAATATATGGGTCTAGCAATATGTCAAATCTAACATATTAATTTGATTTTGACTATGTGCTAAACCCAAATAAACTTAGATTTAGCGAATTATTAGAACCAACATCTTTTTGTATAAAATTATATTGTCTAAACTTTCATTTTAATATAAAAAAGGGGCAGGTTGAGGGGAACTTTTTGATATTGTTATTAGACCTGACCCAAAACTGAAACCTCTCAACTCGATTTCTTATCTAACCTAAGCTTCAAATTAAATGATGTGAAAGTTGTCACAACGTGACTCGATCAATTTGATGAATCCAAATGCAACATAGATGACTAGTAAAAATATAGTTAGCTAAAAAAAATTCAAGATAAGATCTTTTTTTTTTAATATTGAGAGTGATATATTGAATCACCCCTAATCAACTCGAGTTATAATCATGACAATAATGTGATAACTTGGTTTGTCAATGGTCCTTTTCTTTTCCCTTCCCCTATTCTCTCATTGGTTGGACTTCAGCTCAAGTGGGATGAAATTCAGGATTCAATTAAAAAGCTTTAAAAGGCATTTTTTTAACATAAAAGAAAATGAGCAATATATAGGGAACTCTTTGATGATATCATTAAATTTGGTTTAGAGGTTCCATCTTTAAACTTTTTTACCCAAATCCTTTCCTAGTCGGAGCTTCAAACTAAATACTGTGGGAGATGCCACATACCCAGATTGCTAATAAAATACGGGTTGACTTTATTTTCTTTACTCAAGGTGACATTTGAAATAATAATACATTTGATCACCCTCATTCGACCCATGTTAACCATAAAATTTATAACCTAAATAATATGACAACCACAATGCACTAACCTGATTGATTAGTTATTCTTTTCTTTTCCCTTCCCTACTTCTCTCCCTAATTAAGCCTTTATTGGGCTTGGGGGGATAAAATTTAGGAGTAAATTAAAGACTTTGTAAATAATTAAAGACTAAATTGAAAGAAAAAGGTTTGCACTCCAGTGGGATGAAATTTAAGACTTAATTGAAGAGTTATTATAGAATAGGGGATTAAATTGAACAAATAGGGCACAAGTTTTTTGGTGCGTGTAAAATACGCGCCAATATATCCGAGTTTCCATGATGTAGTTAAGTCGATTTGGTAAGTCTAAAGACAACACGAATGTTTGGTAAAAATATGGTTTGGCTTTAAAAATAATTTAGGTGACATTTTTTTTTTAATATCGAGACACAACTTATTAGATCACACCTAGTTAACTTGATTTAACTACTAAATTTATAACCTAGGTCTTGGATATAATAATAATGTACTAACTTAGTTGGCCAATTTTCTCTTTCTTTTCTCTTCCCTTCTTCTCTCTCTAATTAGGCTTTTATTGGGCTTAGGTGAGATTAAAGTTAGCACTAAATTAAAGGGTTATTAGAGAACTATAAACTAAAATGAAAGAAAAGAGCTTTGGCGCGATGAAATTCAGGACTCAATTAAAGAGTCACTGCAGAATCGTGTACTAAAATGAAAGGGGTAAACAAGTATCAAACGTGACACTGTGTAAAAGAAACTGCTGTGTAAAATAATTAATAATTACATTTACATTCAATTTCAAAAAACAAAACTTTTCAAATATACATAATTATCTTCATAATTTTTTTCTCATATGTTTACATTCTCCTACATATTAGACATAACATATTTCATTAATACATCAATTTTTGTAATAGTATATGTATACCATTGAATAAAGAGATAAGCTTGAAAATAATACAAAAAACTGTAAGAAAAAAATAATTTATAAAAATATATCCATAGAATATAAATTTAATTAGTAAAATGATTAAGAAAGCAATTGAAAGACAACAACAAAAATCACTAATTTGAGCATCGAATTCTAAAGCCCATCTTAAGAAACAAAAAAGCTCTTAAGTATATGTTTATAGTTTGAATTTGGCATAAATTTATACATTAATTAGTAGAAGGCTAAGTTATAGTCCTATGTAATTAAAAGGCAAAGTTCACATACATAGTTGCTGTAAATATACTAGAAAAGTGACCAAATTATTAACCTTAGAAAGCATGGTGGGAGATTAGAAAGAGATAAATATCTAATATTAGAAGCATGCGTGGTTTTCAATGAAAAAGCCAATTTAATATTTTATTATAATTCCTATCTTAGCTTATAAGTTAATATACAAATATTTATATTGAATAGAATATTCATACTTTTCCGCTACTAGAAAATTGATAAATATAAACAGAAATACTGATAAAAATTTTTCTTTAATATATTACGGTGACATTTACTGATTGAATTTTTCATCACTAAATCTATTGGTAAACACTGATAGGAATATATCATCAGTATATATTGAGAGAACTGCTCTTGGAATAGAATGGATAAAAAAGTCAAATAGTACAATAAAGGTAAGTTTTACAGAAGAAGTTACCGACAGAATTAGACTGACAATACAATTTATCTATGAATATCTCGACACAAAACTTCCATTGGTATAGACCCCCGATATTACAAATGGTATTATAGTGGGATTCAGAAAGACAAATTATATGGTAATATGATATTTATACTCATATAATTGTTGACAAAGTTACCATTAGAACAATTATGTTGGTCAATCCATCAGTAATATAATTCATGATCTGGTGCTTGACCATCCTGCCCCCTACTCCGATTTCTACTTCTTCCTTATCAAATTTTTCTCTACAACAAATAATCATCCCTCCACATCTCAATTTAAGCAACACAATTTAACTTTTCATAACTTTTTCATCACCATAACATTCAGTTTATCAGAATATGTATTCTGATTCAAATTTGATTAAGGATTCTTTATCTTAAGAAAACAAATCTACTCTTTTTTTTAATTTAAACATAATTTTAAAATATTAATTTGTTTTACATATAAAAATATTTAATGCACATAATTATATATAATCATAGTAACGTATATAACAGCCATGACAACAATCATCGTATCTAAAATAACTTTTCTAAAAAAGACAAACAGATAGTGTCAAAGACAAGAAAAAGGTAATCTAGTTATGGATTGCATCTAATATAGAAATAATTTTGCCCAATGCCGATAGGATTATCAAACAATGAACTTGCTTAAAATTAATCCCATACATGACACCAAAGAAATCCATGCATTTTAGCAACGTCTATGCACCAGCATTCTTAATTTCGGAAGTCGCTAGTACCAATGACCAGATAAGAAATAAAATCTAGCTAGGTTCAATTGGTTTTAGGAATTACCTTAACTGCTCTTCATAACCCTAATGTTTATTATCTATCCCCTTTTACACTACTTTTTAAGATTAGGATACCTGTAACCTTCTCCCTCTTTAATAAATAACTGTCGTAAAGGGTAGTATTTGGAAATCCAGCTCAAAGATTATACAGTAAAAAATTATTATTTTTGTTTTGTTTTTATATCTTTTATGTTTTATGTGCTATGTTAAAAATAAATTTAAAAAAAATAAAAAAATTATTTTAATATATTTAAAAAAAAACACTTTGAAATTGTTTATTCACTATTATTTGTCTATTGTTGAGAGGGGCAACGTAATCTAATCAGATGATAAGAAAACTCATGCGGATAAGGAAAAAAAAAGAAGAAGCTTTCCATTGCTGGATGAAGTTTGGGTGAGAATATCACATTCATGCTCTTGTATAAATGCATGAAATTGAGCAGCCACATTTCTATTTCTCACACTCAAAATATATATATATCAAGCAGATTAATCTCAAGGTTTCTAAGCCCTTGTTTTAGTATTTCTAATGGAAGAAGTTGATGTGGTCATTGTAGGTGCAGGACCTGCTGGGCTAGCAACATCTGCATGCCTCAACCGTCTCTCCATCCCTAACATTGTCCTTGAAAGAGAGGATTTTTATGCCTCTCTGTGGCAAAAGAGGGCTTATGACCGTCTAAAGTTGCACCTCGCGAAGGAATACTGTGAACTTCCCTCCATGCCTTTCCCATCTGATGCACCCACATTTGTCCCTAGGAGGGGTTTCATTGATTACTTGCACAGCTATGTGTCTCATTTTAGGATTAATCCGCGATGCAATACGGCTGTTGAGTCTGCCTATCATGATGAAGAAAGTGGAAAGTGGCATATCAAGGCTAAGAAAGCAGATCTAAACGTGCATGAAGAATACGTCGCAAAGTTTCTTGTGGTCGCAACCGGTGAGAATAGTAAAGGGTTTATTCCTGAGGTGTCCGGGCTTGATAGTTTTGGTGGAGAGTTCATTCACTCAAGCAAGTACGAAAATGGCCAAAAATACAAGGGCAAAGCTGTATTAGTTGTTGGTTGTGGGAATTCAGGAATGGAGATTGCTTGTGATTTATCAAACTGGGGCGTCAAGACTTCGATCGTTGCTCGCAGTCCAGTGCATGTCCTCACCACAAATATTGTGTATATTGGTATGCGTTTGTTGAGCTATGGCGTCCCATGCAACATAGTGGACTTCATAGTTGTCTTACTGAGCAAGCTGAAGCATGGAGATATTTCAAATTACGGCTTTCCAAGACCCACAAGAGGATCGTTTTATATAAAACAAAGTGTCGGTCGAACCCCTACAATCGATGTTGGGGCTGTGGAAAAGATTAGAAGAAAAGAGGTTCAGGTAAATATTAAATTTACGTACAAAATTAACTCTTAATTAATTTCCATAACAGATGATCATTTTGTTGTATTTCAATGATGACACTAGTTATGATCTCTAGGTGTTTCCATCCATAAGAGGCATCCAAGGAAGCAAAATCGAGTTTGCCAATGGGGAAGTTAAACAATTTGATGCCATTATCTTCGCTACTGGCTACAAAAGTACTGTGAGACACTGGCTCAAGGTATTGCATTTTCTTCTTCAAAATATGTTGACCGTGTGCTCTAATCTTGGTTAATTAGCTTCTAAAAATGTCTTTCATCATCGTTGCAGGGTGGCCAAGACCTTTTTGATGGAAATGGAATGCCAAAACTATGCTTCCCTAACATCTGGAAAGGAAAAAATGGCCTTTATTGTTCTGGGTTTGCTAGAAGAGGACTGTTTGGTATCTCAGTTGACTCACAAAATATCGCAAAAGACATTGACTTGGCATTGAGAAATGAACGAATATTAATTGGAATTCCGGACGCTAGGGTTTGTTGAATCTTGCAATACCAATCATTGGCGTTGTAATATTGTGTCATTTGTTAGGGAAGTACGTTTTCTAAACCTATATTTGGAGCTATGGTCTTCTGTTTTTTTACTATAAAATAAGATAAATTACGGTTTTTTGTCTTTTAAAAAGCTCCAATCCGCGAGAATCCCAGTTGTTATGTCAACCTCTTCGTAAGCTTGCTCTCACAAATTAAGATTAATGTACTTTTAGTTCACCGCATCTATTTTGATTGTGTTTTTTTTTTCAATTTTTATATATTGTTATTACTTGTAATAGTTTTTTTTTTAATTATTTATATTTATATTTTTTATCTTATTCATTACGGATAACAATGGATATCCACAATGTGTATTCCTATACCATATTTGTTTTTTATTTTTTATTTTATCATTTTATCTATTATAAATAAAAAAGATTAACTAACAAAACAATATAAGCATGAGAGAAATGAAAAACCCAAATGATGTAAGATTATAAAAATGAGGAAAATAGAAATAAAGATGTAAACAAGATTGGAAAATAATAGTACAAGGAGATCTCATTCATGGAGAAAATAATGTAAAAATATTTATATTTTGATATTTCTTGTTTTGACAAAAACCCTAACAATATAAATAGAGATTAACACACAAGTCAGAGACACAAAAACACCCCATAGAAAAAAGATAAAAATCTTTATACAAAAAATCAAACCCATGCCAAAATAAAAAAAAATAAAGCAAAAAAAGTGACAATCAGAAAAAAATATCAAACTAGATCAACCATTCTTCACCCCATTAAAATCTGAACAACACAGTGGCAAGAGTAACCATAACAACCAACACCTCACATTAGTTATCTCTCCTTCCTCATAGATAAAGTACATTAATATCAACTTTATTAATGACCAATAAGTAGAGAGAGAAAATAGACTTATCAAAGCTTTCTGATGCTCGATCTCCCACCATGAACAACAATAAACCACACTGCTAGTGCAAATAGGTAGATGAAGATCAGTGGCACGACCAATATAGTTGGTCACACACCTTTCCTGTCATCAAAATGTGTAGTATACAACCTATAACCTGCCTTGCTTCCAGCATCTGTAAGGCACACATCACCATTGATTTTGTTTTCCAAACTCCTGGCACATACATGACATGTATCATTATTTTTTCTTGTGTTTTTATTCTTCATGTCTTTAAGGTTAAAGATGTTATTTTTTTCTTCCATTTGTTATTTAGATATTTATTTGAGTGATTTTTATATTTAAAATGTTTTTAAGTCTATGTGATATTATTATATGTGAATTTTCTTTTCTTTGTACCGTCATGTGTTGATTGCCTTTTCAAAAAAAAAAACTATTTCATTTTTATTTTTTTCAATGAATCAACCCTATGGATGGTAAGATTCTTAAAAAGAGCCCTGCCCTTTTGAGGTTGAGACTTTTTATTTTTTAAAATAATAATTTATCATTATTATTTTTATCAAATAACCAATATATGAATGGTAAAATCCTTTAAAAAATAATCTTTGAAAGTTGTGTCTTTGTTTTTTATTAATACAAATCATATAAATATTTTCTTTGTAATATCTAACTGTAAATATCACTCTTGTGATATATTTCTCTCTATTTTTGCGAGAGGATTTTAGCTAAGTCAATACAACCACGTAAAGATCCACACTTTAAAGGTGAGAATTAGGTTATGTTATTGGACCTAGATCTCAGATCATTATTTTATGTTTGGATAACCTATCACCTTTAACAATAAACACACGTATGAGTATTTTTTTAAACATGGAAGCATCATATGAGTATTTTTTTTATTAAAATAAATGCAAGATTTTAATATTTTTTAATTGTAATCAGCCGTTTATCTAAGAAATTCTAAAGACCAATTAGAGCTTTTAGTTACTATAAAACTAGATAGTGACTTCCTTTTTCTATTTTGCCCTACCAATCTTATAAAGCAACTCATTGAGATGACCCCTACCACATATTCATTGTATAAAAAAATTAGATATTTATATGCATTTCATCAAGTTTTGGGTATTTATTATTCAAGTACTATTTATTATTCAATATTAATAAAAGAGTAATATTATATATTTGAGCTATTTGTGTGTGTGTGTGATATAAAATAAAAGTAAGGACCCCTTTGATCTATTATTCTAGTCTGGCGCGATCATACCTCTTCTTAAGCATGCATCTGGCTTATTGGTCCATAAATATATTTGTTATGCCATTAACGTAATATGTTTAGGACAGATTTTTATTTAGTTATGGCAGAGTCATACCTAAATGCTTATAATCACTCGTTATTACAAGCCCGACTATATCATTGACATTGAAAAATAGTAGATAATTACCATCTGAATAATAACTTTTTGAAATTTTAATTGAAGTCTATTTTTAAGTATACAAGTTAGATAAAGATGTATATTTTAACTCATAAAATATATTTATATAAAAAAAGGTTCATAAAATTATGATTTTTATAGAAAATAGTCGATTGATTAATACAATTGGATTCAACTTTCACCTTGTCATATTTTAAAAGTGTGACAAGGTCAAATTATATTATTTCATCAATTTTTTTTTTAAATGGTGTTATTCTTGCAATATTTTATGTTTATTGTGCTAATTTGACAAAAAAATAAAAAAATAAAAAACCTTTCTATCAATCATTTTCTTTCTTTCGTATTTCATCCTCTCGCTTCCTCTTTTACTTCCTTTTCTTTATCACAACTAACCAATATTTCTTTGACTTTCTCATGCATCCATTGCTTTCCAACTCCCATTGAGTATCTCTTTGTTTTCTCATTTTTAGTTTCCATTTTGATCATTTTTTCAAGGTGGATGAAATGGGAATAAAAATCTAAACTTCTTAGATGATTCAGACTTGGAACTTTCATCCTTAAATCTTCCTTCTCCTGCTACTTTAGATAATATGACTAGATGATTGTTTACTCTATTTATACATTATGCGTTGAATTATTTTTTCAATGTGAAAAAAATATTTAAGTGTTTTTAATATTTATTTTAAAAAAAATTATATAAGAATTGTCATGATGTGACCTAATCGACTTAACATTTTTAAAAATAACCTGAATAATTGATAAAAATATAGTTTGACTTGAAAAAAATCATAATATTTTTTTTAAATATTGAAAAAACAACATATTATATCAACTTAAATTAACTTGTTAAATCTGTTATTCAGGTCAATAGACTCTGATAAACATATAAAAAGAAAATAATATAAAATTATTGAACCCAATTCTCAATTAACTTGATATTAAATAATAAAACTAAAAATAAAACTTAACTAAAAAAGTAAGTCAAGTCAACTAAGATTAATTAGTCAAAATGGGTCATAAAACCATAATAATATCATATATAGCAAATTGAAATAAATTATAAAATTTAATTCTCAATCAACTCAATGTTAAAGGAAAAAATTAAAAAAAAAAAACACAAAAACCACCTAAGTTAATTGACTGAACTTGTGACCCGGATCGTGAGATCAAGATAACATCATAGAATGCAAACCAAAATAAATTATGAAGATTAATATCCAATCAACTTAATATTGAAGGATGAGATTAAAAAGAAATCAACTAAAAAGATAAACTAAACTTGAGTCAACCGGTCTAACCCACAATTTGGGTCATAAGACTATAATAACTCTAAAGAAAAAAAATTATAAATTTCAATTCTCAATCAATCTAATTTTAAAAGATTAAATTGTAAAGAAATCGTATAAAAGATGGATAAAAAATGACTCGATTCAATCTGGGTTCTATTGCAAAACCGTGGTGAGAAAACTAGAATAAGCTTATATAAAGTGAATCAAAAAAAATTATAAAATTTAATTTTTAATTAACTCAATTTTAAAGGATGAAGTTACAAAAAAAATAAATAAATAATTTATCTAAATCAACATTACTAATTCGCAAAACTCGTAATTCATATAATGAAACGGTGATAGCTTTATAAAAAAATAAATTATAAAACTTTATATCCAATAAATTTAATATTAAAAAATAAATTAAAAAATCTATTAAATGAAAAAAATACTCAATACCTTTGAAAGTCAAAGTGAAACAGTGATTGGCTATTCACTCTACAGTGAAAAGCCGAACTCTTTTATTACATGTTAATAATAACAATGATCTTTCAAGCAGTTCTGAACCTTCACCTTCTAAAAAAGAATCCAAAGTCCTCAACCTCACCTACTCAACCAGCTATAGAAAGTAACCATCCTGGAATGACCTAAACTAATTCCACAGAGGGTAAAAGATGATCCTTTACAAATTCCCATATGACAACATTTTGATTTTCCCTCCTCTTGGAGCTGGGTTGACATAAGATAATCTATCTAACCAGCTCGGAATCCACGAAGATTCCTTGGAAGCCGGATAATGTTTTCCACTTCCTCTGTTATGTTATGAGTTCATATAAATATACCAACTTCTACCTGCCCAACTCCCTCCAAATTCTTGGAGAGTTTTTCTGAGGAAAATTGATGGATCTGGCTGAGCAGTTCTATTTCAGCTGTGGTTACTGTTTTGGAAGGTGTTATGGAAATTGAAAGTAACCTTGACTACAAATTATCAAGTCCACTATTAAAGACAATGCTTGCAGAATTTACTCGATTGCTGCCTTCTGTTCTATCTGGACCAAAGTGACATGATTTCTTTAAGTTGGCAGGCATGTCGTACCTACTAGCAGTGCATTATGGTGTTGTTTGTCGACATTTGTGCTTCATTTTCACCTTCCGAATTCTCTCATGTCCGACAAGGAACTCGAATAGTCATGTTCCTTTCAAACATGAGAACAACCAAATCTGATTGATTGGATGTTAATTTTAGTATCATCCTTTTGGTTTCTTGAATCAGAGAGACTAAGTATATATCTTCAAGTCTTTTCTTTTTGTTTTTTTTTTTTTTTTGGGAATTCATAGCTCTATAACTTGCATGCAATACAAAATCAAGGGCCTAAAACCGTGAGTTACAAGCTGTACAACTTTTACGTTATTGCAAACAAGAACTCGGAAACGAAACAAAAACCCTTGATATGAAAAACTACAAGGACAAAGGGGTAGTATATACTTGTACATTTAACTAGCTTGTTATATTTGCTTTAATAGTGCTGCCCTTCTGTGGTTAGCTTTTGCATGGCAAGTGACAAAAAAGGTTAGGCTGTTCTTTTAGTGAGTGATAGAATGGTGGAAACCATCAACTTGTAGTCAATTGGCTTCGTTAGATAAGCATCCATGCCAACCTCCAAGCATTTGGCTTCATCTGACGACATGGCGTGAGCCGTCAATGCAACAATAGGAATGTGCAAGTCAGTTCCAGTTTCTGATTTCCTGATTGCTTTTGTTGCTTCATAACCATCCATCTTTGGCATCTGGCACAAAATCAATCAGAATTAGTTTATAGACTAAATTTAAGTACATGATCAATGTTAGACAGAACAAAGTATCACCTTCTGTTACCATTTCTTACCTGACAGTCCATTAGGATCAAGTCATATGGTGGGGGTTCCTGAATATCAGTTTGTAAACCTCTCTCTCCATCATCTCCTGGGGATTCCCTCTTGAGATCTTTTTCACTCAAAACGCAATTTAGAGCTTCTACTGCTTGCAGTCCATCTCCGACTGCAATAACTTTAGCCCCCATTTTTTCTAGCATGATGGTTGCAACTCTCTGAAGAACAGGAGTATCTTCTGCAAGCAGAATCCGTAAGCCATCAAGAGCCTTCTGTTGACTCCCAGCTTTGTTTGAATATGAATTGCCTTGTTCTTTATGACTACTGCTTTCTGAAATTCGTTCTTCGTGTTTAGAACTCTCATTTTGAGTTGCAGTTGAAAAGAGTGCTTGCTTGTTGCAGACTAGCATATCTTTTCCATATTGGGTACTTTGTAAATTGGGCCTAATTTGACATGGAACTTCTCTTGCTTCTGCTTCAACATCAGCCAATTCAACTAAGCACTTCTTAAATGATTGGCACTGTGATTCAGTTGCGATCTTTTCTGTTTCCTTTTGTTTTTCTCTGAGATGAAATGTGCTTGGAGAATTGGATTTGCCCATTTCAGCCGTATCAGATTCTTCAGAGCTGGCAGTGTCAAAATGAGTGGAATCAATCTCAAGACATTCATGCATGTCACCATCCTTCACCGTAGCTCTTGCAGCATTCAAACTTTTCTTTTGATGCTCAAGATCTTTCTCCTTTATGACAGTTTCCAAAATGTGAATCATTTTGGCCTTGTAAAGCGGTTTATTAACCATCAGTAGATGCCCCTTCTTGCGAAGCTCCATCTTTATTGCATTTGCAGTATCATGATTGAGCATCCATGCAAACTTGGCTTTTCCAGAGAATTTATCGAGGAAGTTAATTTGTTCCTTCCATATGTCTGTGCTCAAGTCAAGCAACCCTATATCAACAACTATGATGAACATAGGGTCCTTCATGTCTTCAATATTAAGCACTTCAGATTTTAATGGTTCATTCAAAGAAAAATTAACATCAAAGCCATTCTCACGTCTTCTGACATGAAAGAGTTTCCGAAGAACTTGTGTCAATTCATTCCAATCAGAAACTCCTAAAGTGGCCAATCCAATTTTATGCAACCATTGGGACATAATAACTCTGCCCATGCTGCCATACAGTGCCAACAGAACCTACAATTACAGTTATGCAATATAAGCACGCAGGATTTGGTGATTGCTGAGGAGAGAGTAACAAGCCCAGGTGTTTTTTTAAAAAAACTTATCTGTAAAATATCATAAAAACATTGACAAAGAAGAAGCTTACAACTTGTTTCTGAAGAATGCAAGCTTACTCACCACAATATTTTGACTGGAAAAATCTATTTGGCATTGTAGGTCTGCACCATCTGCAGCTGTATTGAGAAGCAAGTATAGTCGCATTAGAGTTCCAGGTCCATTCTTCTTCACAACCTTTATTTCTCCACCCATCTTGTTAACCTGTCCTCCCCAACAATTAGGAAAAGTTAAAGAAGTCAATCACAGTAAGCTGCTATAGATTTGGAAGCATAAAAAGGATTAGGATGGTAATTTTTCTCTTCATAAATTCTGCAAGATATTAGTTATTAGCTGTATAGGAGTACCTAAACACTACTAGGACCTTTATCTAATTAAGTTTTAGGCATGCAGCTGGTAGTCTAAAGATAATCTTTGAGTCCGGGAATCTTTGTTTGTTTGTGTGCATATTTAATTTGATTTTCTATTTAATGCTTTGGAATCTCATATGAATGTGGAGTTTACTCACCAAAGTTCTAACTATGCATAGTCCAAGACCAGTGCCGCCATGCCTGAAATGGAGAATTGTTAAAAACCAGAAAATGTAAGAAACTCAGTTATGGATCTTAGATTTGCTTAATATATTCATATGCCTATTTTGGCAGTTCAACTATCAAGTATCAACTTCAATACAACTTAGGTAAAATATTCAATCGATGAATCAAACCAGTTGTGGCCAGTTAAAACTTGTTTCATCTACTTACAATCTAGTTGTTGATGGATCAGCTTGTTCAAAGCTTTCGAATACAGACTCCCATTTGCTGGGATCAATTCCTGCAGATACACAGAAAAACATTGTTAGAAATAATACATAAATGGAAGAGATTTTATATGGTTTCAGACATTTTTTGAGGTTCATACCGCAGCCTGTGTCATCAATTTCAAACCAAAGAATCGTTTTGTTGTCCTTCTTCCAGGCCTTCTTCATATGATTCCCTTGTTGCCTAAGTTTTGGCTTAGGTGCACAGCGCATTTTCTTCTGATCTAGATGAAACCGTGCGTCATTATATGTATTGAAGTTCTCACACCAACCACGCAGAATAATGTGACCCGCTGAAAGTCATTTTTGAGAGTTAAGTTGTGCAAGACAAAGTTGAATACACATTGTTATTTGATCATAATGAGATGAGTTTGTCCCTTGTTCAATTACAATTTTCTGGTACGCATGATAAAATCTGGGGAAAGTTAGCAGTGCAGTTGTTGAACTTACTTGTCGTAAACTTTATAGAATTGCTTATCAGATCTGCAAATATTTGAACAACTCTGGCAGAGTCTCCTCGAACTAATTTCGGCATATCATCTGCATACAGAAAATGTAAATAGCAATGAACATCAGAAACAGAAAGAGGTTAATGATCATGTGATTGATACATGATAGTTAATGAACAGTGAAAATTATTAAAAACGTACCAGAGAGATCCAAAACAGCCTCAACATTGTGGTTAATGCACTGAACAGAGAACATGTCAATAAGTCCTTCAAGTTCTCTTCCCAAGTCAAACTCAGCATCTTCCAAAACCAATTTTCCAGATTCAACCTGTATAATTTCGAAATGGTTGGTGAAAATGACTTTCTGTGACTTATTGAGCATTGGATGTTCTGGTTTGTGTTGGTTTAGCAACCATCTTAACATCTTTGTCACTGTTAGAAGTGTTAACAATTGCTTGGCTATTGTTAGTATCTCACCTTGCTAAGATCCAGTATGTTGTTAAGAAGCCGGAGTAGAGCTGTAGAGCATTTTCTGATCTGCGTAACAGTTGCATATTGTTCATTTGTGAGACAATCATCACAGATAAGAATGTCCAGCAGGCCAATCACTGCAGCCATGGGAGTCCTCAATTCGTGACTGTAGTTCAAAAATGAAACGAATATTTACTTCCGTTAATGCTCAAGAACAAAAAACATCTTCAGGGTACTCTAACTTCGTGGAAGTCATCCAAATTTGAGAGGCCTAATTGAATATTTAAGCTCATAAACAGATTACTACAGTGACAAGAAGTCATTTACCTCATGTTTGCCAGAAACTGGCTTTTGTAGTTGTTTGATGCCTCTGCCCTTCTCCTTGCATCAAGATGGCTTATCAGTTCTGCTCTTAGTTTCATCTCCTTTGATACTCCATTAGTGAGAATCAAAATGCAGACACATCCAATGACTAGGATGCATAGAGATGCAGAAATGAGTATAACCAATGTTTTGAATGCTCTCTCATCTACCTTTCCCATTATATATCTTCTTGGAATGATGATCACCCCCACCTGTACAAATTGCAGTAGCTTGCTAAATGCTAAGACGAACAATAAGCATGAAATCAAATAAAATAAACAAGATCATTTTAGTCTGTTTTTCATTCTACTCGGGCATAATGAGGAATTTAAAAGAAAATCAATTCTATATAACATCAGTCGGGTTGATACTTACGATAGGGAGTCTCTTTAAATTTAGAAAAAACGAGTCGATGTAATATTGTTGGTTGCCAAGTTTCGCGTTCTCCACATGAACAATTTGACCTGGAGTTAACTTGTTTCCATAGTCTTTCTCCAGCCATCGAGCTCCCATTCTTATAATTGGTTCCTCGGTATCGACAGCCATTATAAGATTTGGTCTTGTTGTTGAGTTTGTTAGTAGAGGAGCATTTGTGGAAGTTGCCAGTAAATAACCCTCTTGAGAGGTCAAATATATGTATCCACTATGGACTTCAACAAGCTCTCTCATCAATTGGCCAACACTGTAGAGAGAAGTAGTAACACCTACAACGGCCACGATGCTTTTATTGGAAGCATCCCACACAGGCAATGCTGCTTGAAGCAGAGGTGAATCTGTATACTTGCTTACTGCCACATGCCATGAAGCCACACCATCAGGTACTTGTGAAAGGCCTGCGATGTTGATAAGATCATCTGGTGGAATTGGACTTGCTTTCCCTTTCTTTTCACCTGAGATAGGATCAAGTGGTTCACGATACCAAATTGCTGAAAAGTTACCGTGGATGGATTGATCATCCCATGCTTGATGCGACGAGAGCATATTTGTATCATAAGGTCCCTTGGCATTGATTGAGTAGTTCACAAGATCAGAGTAGATGTAGAATGTGTTGTCACTCCTATGATCCCTGTGGAAAGCCTGGACAAAACCATTTCTATAATTTATGGTTATTGCATTGAGAGCTTTTCGGCTGGAAAACATTGCCCATGTTACATCCCTCATCACTTCATAGAGCTGTAGAAAAAGCAGAAAGACAAGTTAAATGCAACAATTCAAAATAATCCAGAGGCTACTTCTATGATCAGATTTGGCAGCACTTTAAGATCATCATAAACACAACAACCTCCACTTGCTCTGCTTGATTGGTCGGCTTGCTGTACCGTCTGATTACATACTCTGATAGCTTAACCTGGGCTGCAGTTATTTCAGCTGTGGAATTCAAAATGTTCCACATTCTTAATATGGGGCGCTGCAGAATTTCATATCGAAGGCCCGAAGCCAAGGTATCCAACGACTTTTTTGTATAGCTTCTTGTGAAATGCCATGTTAGTATTGTTAGCAGACCAATCAAAATTGCGAGCATGGCCTGCAAAGGTCATTAACAGAAAATTGACACTGTACTCATTGACCAAAACAGCAGTTTCTGGCATACAAAAAAACTACTTCTCTGATTGCCAGTTCATAGTTTCTTACCATAATCATGTAACATAAACGAAAATTGACTATGAAGCAAGGATTTCGGAAGAGAAAGGCTTATCCAGTTGACATAGGCAATGAATTCCATTTAATTTCACTTTCCAGTTCTTTATATAGCAAGGGCAGGATTAGAACCTGAGTCGTCATTATTTTCCCCATCTGGACTAAACAACCATTGCTAATTTATCCCATTTCTTTCAATGTTCTTGTGCCTAATGTTACTGAACTGATCAATAAACTTGATTGATTTTTTCATAATTCTGTGATGGAGGTTATAAGGAATACAACAGTACAAAGAAAGAGAGAGATTAGACCAACCATGATAGCCAGGCGAACTACAAAAACACTGTAGTAAGAGGAGAGACAGTGAGTGTCTCCATACTGAAACTCGTCTTGTTCAACATCTCTATAGAAAATTCTTCTACCGTAAGGAGCTGTATTCTTTCTGCAAGAACTGGCGAAACCCCGAATTCTGGCGCACACTTTCCTCAAAGGAGTTGCCATTATTGGTGTGTCAGTGCCTATAGTAGGTGAACAATCATTAGAACTAGCAGTACTAGTGTAGTTCCTACGATCTCCTTCCTCTGCCATATCTGAGAAGAGCATAAAGTGTGATACATTAGCAAGAACTTATTCTTTGTCTTTGCATGAGAAACACAGAAGGAGGAGAGAGAGACTGTAAGTGTCTATGATTAATGGGGTGTGGTGTTCAATATGCCGTGGTACATGTGTCATTCCCCACCTCTTGAAGGTAAGGCACATTTTCTAAAGTGGGTTTTTATTCCTCGTCCACAACAACCTTGCCACCTATCTCAACTCCGTGCCTCTTTTTAGCCCTCGGTACATTCCAAACAGTAAAGTGGTCTGGTAATTTAAGCTTGAGGAGGGAAGAAAAATGGGTGAAACTCTTTGATAGACGTGGGAAAGCCAGTCATGTTTCTTGAGGTGAAAATTGCTTGTGTTGGAGAGGGTCAGCTTGGACCTGGAACATTTCGTTCCTTGCGTACAGCCTCTAAAACACCAAAGCACTTTATATATCTTCTTCTTTGAGGAAGGAAGGAAGGAAATAATGCCTCAAATTATGGGGCACAGCTGAAGTTGAAGAACACTATCAACAGTGACAGAGGTGTGGCACCTTCTTAAGGCCCGCAGTGCTCTTGACTTTTTGAGATTCAAATTTATATTTCTTTTTCAAATAGCTTTTGGATATCTCTAAACAAATATTTGGATTCAGATGGAAAATATTAAGAATACAACTGTTCTGGATTAGCATTCGAGCCAATATCGAAGGGTTCATACATGACAGTCACTGCTGTTACTGGAGGAGGATACAACCCATTTCATGCCAGAATTACTAGGGAGGAATTGGTCCATTGTTGGAGATGGCATCCTCGTACTTCACACCATTGACTCCTGGAATTGGTCCATTGTTGGAGAGTGGATTCGAGATTGAGCGCAGTGGAGTGGACTCGCCTCTTTCTACTGAGGTGACTAAATATTGCTGGCCCAAAAAAAAAAAAAAAAAAAAAAAAAAACAGACAGGAATGAAGTGCCATTTTGGTTTGGTTGATTCGAGACCGTTTGTTGGTTTTCACGGTGGAAAAATGTTGTGCCATTTTGGTTTGGTTGAAAAGACTGTTTATTTTTGCTGTGGGAAATTGTTTTTGAAAATATTTGAATTTTATATATATATATATTTAAATTATTTTAAAATACTAAATTTTAAAAATAAAAAATTATTTTAATATATTTTAAAAAAATTCTAAAAAATAACTATTATTTTTTTTATATTGACGTAAGTGTCCGAACCAACTTGCGTATATTACGACTAATTCTACAGGTATTGAAATTAACAACTATATAAATTTTTAGTGACCATTGTATGAGTAATTAAAAAATCAAATCTGAAATTATAAAAAAAAAAAAAAAAATCAAATCTGAAATTATAAAAAAAACAAATAGAAATTAACAACTATATAAATTTTTAGTGACCATTGTATGAGTAATTAAAAAATCAAATCTGAAATTATAAAAAAAACAAATATTTTAATTCTAAATTTTTATTACTTAATCATTATTTAAATAATTAAAAAAATAATCACTATTAAAATTATTCGAGGCGGATAGAGTTAAAGCCAGCCCAAGGAAAGGAGCGGTGTGCAATAACAAGGAAGAAAGTCAAGGATTCCAAACGACAGGAATAAAGTAGAACGTGCTGGTTGAAGATAAAATGGCAAATGGACTGCAATAGAGCTTGGGAGTGATAAGGATGAGCTTTATAAAAAATCAAGTGTGATATTTTCATGGAATTAGTTGTTAATTGACTCTCATGGTAGCTTCTGCCATTGGAGACACCACAGTTTTGCTTTTGCCAAATTCTACCACTCTACTGAATATTATTATCAATTCCATTAATAAACACCTCAATTTTATTTTTTTTCATTCAATTTATTCTTATTTTTTATTTTATTTTTCACTCAAGTTATTTTCTCTTTTTCGCATTCTAATCTGCCCTTTTGCTTCCGGTTTAGCAAATCTCAATCTTTTTTATTATTATTTCTATCATTTTTTTTATAAGATCTTTTTTAATTTACATTTAATAGTTATAGTAGTAATAAGGAAGATAAACATAATATAACCAATATTGTTAAAATCACAAATCAAATTATATAATTTACAAGTCAACACAGGTTAAATATGCGAAACCACTTTGAAAATTTAAAAATTATTATTGAAAAATTGAAAATTATTAAAACCAGACTACAATCAGATCACAAATCAAATTATATAATTTACAAGTTAACACAGGTTAAATATACGAAACCATTTTGAAAATTTGAAAATTGTTAAAACCAGACTACAATCAAGTAAAATCAAATAAAATCGAACAAAATTATAATTTTACAACCAATTTCATGATTTTATTAAAATATATATATTACATTAAATTTTTATCTTTAAGTTCAATCCTCTGCATCAACATCAATTACCTATACAACATTTACCCTAATCTCTTTAATATTTTTCTCTCAATCATTCAACAATCAACCACCACTAATAACTCTCTCATTTATTTTTCATTGTTGACTGCATCCTTTTCCCCAATCACTTGAGCTCCAGACACTGGCATCCTCTCTGCTAGTAATTGTAAGTTATTCTGTTTTTTTTGTTCCATTATGCATTGGCTAAGGATTATTTTACATTACTGCTCTTTTTTTTT
>NW_011499961.1:149614-259269 GCF_000495115.2 Populus euphratica | reverse complement strand
ATTTATTACTTCGACACTCCTGCACTTGGGAGAAGACATCAACCTTTTAGTCGTGTCAATGATCCTTTTGCTTTCTATTTAATTTTTTTATTAGTATTTTAAGATACTTGAATTATATATATAAAAAAAAAATTCTTATAATTTTATGATTTTTTTTATAATTTAAATTTATATTATATTTTTTATATCGTGTCAAAAAAATATTTTTGACAGCTATGAATGTAACTTTATTATACTATTATACTAGAACAAACTATGTTATGAAACTCTCTTTTATAGTAGATTATCTCAGAGAAAGGATTCTACATTAAAATATTTGAGGTGAAAAATACTTCATATTAGTAGTGAATCATTTTGAATTTATTTTTTTTTATTCAAGTTTTTTTTATTAGATTTTTTTTAATATGATCCTTTTGCTTTCCATTTAATTTTTTTATTGCATCCTTTTTTGTTTTACTTTTCATTTAACAATTATAGTGTGGTTTCACGAAATGGTGTTTGGAATTATTAAAAGATGCGAGACAATACAAAATGGAAGAAATATAAAAAAAATAATGGAAATACAACATAAAAGAACAAAGATATAATTACAACTATCTTTAATGTTTTCCTTTTCTTAATTTTTTTGTCGCATGACTTTTTTACTTTCAATCTAATCCTTTCACTTTAAGTTGTTTTGGGATTAGATTTGATATTTGGTTTTAGTTGATTCTGTACAAGGCTATCGTAATGTTAAAAATTAATTTTTATACTAAGTTAAGATTTGATTTTAAAAAATAAAATTTAATTTTATTGATTTAAATCAATTAAAACTTTCAAGATTCAATTTCAAATTGAAACAAATTTTTAATTTTTTTTTTAAATAGTATTTTTATCCCAGCTTCCCCACTCAATATTTAATTAAAATTAATAAATTTATTATTATTTATTTATACATTTAGTTTTATATTTATTTTATTGATCTCAAACATAAACACAAAAAAATCTCTTAATAATAAAAAAAGCATTGACATGACAAAGAAGCATACAACGCAAGCATTTAGTTCGTAATAAAAAAATGCTTGATCTCCCATGAACAAACACATGAACAATTAGGTAAACATGCAATCTTTTTCTTTAATTAAAAGAATTAGTTTGCTAAAGTTGAACTAATTAGGTATCGGGGGATCTAACATAGAATCATTAAAGCCCAGGATTAAAGAATTTAAAGAAGGGGTAGTGAAAATATAAGCTGGCGATAACATTGTTTTTGGATCAAGTTGGGGTAGCTGGTATCATCAATCCATCATGGATAAAGACGAGTGTGAGGACGGCTATATATAATTAATTTACACGCAAAGCAGGGGCGTGCTCTCTCTCTCTCTCTCTCTGGCTTGACTTCATCCTCTAGAACAAAGCTTTTGTGACTCCACTTCACTAATCCACCAATATTATTGATTTCCCATGCTCAAATGTGAAGGTACGGTAGATTATGGCTTGCTTTCCCTCAACAACCACTATTCTTGAAGATGAGGTCATGAGTTTAGCCCTAAAGCAGACAATGGCTTCAGTGCCCATAGCATACCATCACGTTTGTCGTACTCTGCTTTGAGCTCCACCATGAGGAACTAGCCAGTGGCACATTTCTTCCCTTGAAGTTCAATGATCGTAATTTCTATAATTAATCTGTCAGTGTTATTGATTTGAGAAAGTATAGTTCCTGCAAGTAAGATAGGATAGGACTGCAAGATCATCACCTTCTCCTGTGTTCATCATAAACTTCTTTTAAAAAAAAAAATGTAAGTGGAGTAAAATATCTGAGACATCTCGTTATCAGGATCAGACAGAGAATCATGCAAAAGAGGGCCGTAGCCGAGATGCATGAACCGTTTGATATATCATTGGTTAGCATGCTAGAAAACATGATTCGTTTGTTATGACATAAAAAGCTTTTGCAAGTTCGTGTGGTCATGGCGAGTGAGGTAGTGGAGCCAATTGAAAGTTGAATTACCACGGGCACATCCATCCTTCCACGATGGTGCTCCATAAGAAAATATTATCGGAGTAGGAAAGGTAATGGACTTGTTTGTGCTGGTGATGTGTCTGAAAACATGGTGCGCTTGGCAATCTTCCTGAGCTGTTAGGATCCACCATGATTCGGTGTGGTTTGTTTGTTAATTGCTATCCCAAATGTTTTGTTATCTCATTAGATCACTTTGAGGATATGACCCACCATTCGATTAGTGACTGGCACACAAATGGTAGGATAGGAAGGTGGATGCTGATGCACCATGAAGAGGCTGAGACTTCCAAGGCCATTTTAAGCACAAGGCATGCCTTGTGTGTCTGTCTGTCTCGCATGAACCAGTGGATTTGTGTGAAATTCGTCTTCCAGGAGCTTGAAGAGCTAGCTGTGTGTGAAAGAGAGAGTGCCTTTAGTTGATGAATAATACCATGATCACTTGTCCAAAGACGCAATGAGAACAATGGCATTCCACACATCACCAAACACCTATATTTTCCTGTCTGGCTACATGAGTCGGAAAAGCTAAAAGGGTATGAAAATATCCGCAGAAGAGAATGGTGTTTAACTAATTCTACTGGCTAGCACTTGAAAAAAGGAACACGATGAATCTTTTAAGGATAGAATTTGTTGGTAACTTGTTTAATTACGATATCTTCAGGAATGGTTGTGGAATCATCTTCAAATGATTGTAAGAGCGAGCTGAACATCTTCAAATGATTGTAAGAGCGAGCTGAACAATAGTAAACTGATAACCCAGTATGGGGCCACAGATTTTCAAATCTGCCAAATGAAAATGCCATTCCAAAATGTTATAGATTCCTACATTCAAAATGCCACACGGAAGCGAAGCCAGTGGAACAATTCTATGGTAATTTCAGAACGCACCTGCAAAGCTGAGAACCCATTCAGGAAAGGAGCTACATTAGAAAAGCCAGCGCTGCATGTTCAAGTTTAGTATTTCACATCATGTTTGCTATGAATTGTTACATAAATTATATAAAATTACTATATAAATCCAGCTACAGACAAACAACATTTCTATTTAATGTCTCATCTTAACAGTAGGTAAAAGTGGAGACTGGAGCATCCCAGTCACTTGGAATTTTTTGCCTTCTTCTCGGCGGCGGCAGCTTTAGCAGCAGACTTGGCCAGTGAACTGGGCTTCAGTACACTTTTTGGATTAAATGCCTTTCGGATTTTGAATGCAGCCCATGCAGTCCCAATTGCATGCCCTGTAGCACCAAGCCCTTCATTTGTAGCTTTGGCTGCTTCTTCACCATACCTGCAAGAGCAACATACAACAACTTCACACTTCAATTCTCCCCCCACCCACCTCCTCAAGGGCTATAGCTCTTTTAAATTGAACACCTCGTTCACACATACCACTGCTTTTTCAGAGGAATGCATTGTGGTATCAAAAAACTTATTGAGAAGTCGATGTCTTACTTCATGACTTTAAGGAAACAAGAGACCAATAGCCTAACAAAAGATTTGGTCCAATTCAGGTGCCTTTTTAGATTTTAGACCACCAAAAGAACCCATTACTGATTTAAGATAATATTGATATTGTGAATGCTCAATCTATTGAATGCCAGACACAATGAGATTAAGGCACAACAGTGACATAAAGCATAATTGTATGATTTGTTTCCTTGGTCTCCAAACAGGTGTTCAAAACTGCTGACAGGTTACAGGCCCAGTTTCTACACAAAGCATAATTGTATAATTGGTTCTCCAATCACATGCTGATAATTGCTGACAGGTTACAGGCCAATTTTATACTCTCGTCATTTCTGATTAAAAGAAGATGCAAAAAGATGTAATGATTCTTGACACTTACACAGGAATAAAAACCTATTACCTCTCCATACTGTCAGTCCAAACAGATCTACCTTATGATAGGACTATAAATTTTTGCTATTCATCCTTTCATTAATAAACAGTTAGAGAGTCAGGTCAGATCAAAGAGTTCCTTGATTTTTTATACATGTCACCATTTCATCTTTGATGCAAACTCTACCTGTGGGAGACAAGTTCAGTTGTCACAGTAGACGATGTTGACATCACATTTCGTCCAGCTACTTCAAGAGCATCGCACACCTTGTCTGTTTACATGAAAATGGAAATACAATGAAGTACAGAGGGAGATTCAATACAAATGTGCAAATCACCAATAGAAGTTCACTCTAGAAAGATCACAAACAAAATCATATATATCTGATCAGCAAATGCTCAGTGCTGAACAAATTTATGGCCTAACAGACAAGCACAATTAATGAAAATTATTTTTTTTCTTTTTTCTTTTTCAAAAAATATAGCAATGTCAAATTTGGCGTTTAAAGAATGAATGAATAGGAAATGAACTTCCATGATTTTCCAGTGAAGGGAAAAAAACACAGCATTAACGCGGGGATTAACAGCAAACTGATAGCAGTCTCCAAATATCTACCAATGGACAGTCAAGGCATTGAGATAATGACCCACCATCATGGGAGTTAACAAGAACAGAATCTAATCCAACAGTCCAAAATTGCATCCCTTTCTTTGGTCCAATTCCCATTCATGAATGGAAATCTTTGTGACCTCCCAACTATGCATCCATTCAATGTTGTTAACTGTCTAATAAATGGTAGGTTTCAATGTTGACCTAAGATATATTCAACTTTATGTTGAAACAGAAAGCTAAAGGCCTCAAGAGAGTACAATTCAATGTTGTATAGACCTGAAATCTAGCTAGCTAGCAGAACAACCAAAATATGAGGCATTTTTCAATTGAAATGGGACAAGAGGCATGCAGTAGAATAGCCATCACAATGAACAGACAACTTTGAACAATCAACAATGCGTGTCAATTTAATAAATGGTAGTCAGGAAAATTCATATCACCTCATCCTTATGTGATATGGATATAAAATAAAACTGCTGCCTAAAATCTGTTACCCATTCATTATGATGAATAAACCTCAACGAGTAGAAAACTAATGCACTGATCCATTAAGGTTAAAGCCGAAATTGGCCATAATCACTCCTATGTTATCGTCCACATCTACCTTAGACCTGCAAAATTTATCTAAAAGACTGATCTGATGCGTGAAAGCTAATTGAATGGGGAGCTACTTTTACATCAGTGTAATGATCTCCATCAATAAAAATTACTCCAGAAATACTTCAATGCAGAAGGTTCAGTATATTATTCCCTTTCTTTTTTCTATCAACGTTTACAAACATACCTAGAGAAATATGAGACCAGAGACTCAACAACATGACAAGTAATGGAAACAAGGGGAAAAACCACAGAAATTTAGCAGAAAAAAAAAAAGGGAAATGTTGATAATGAAGCAGGTGCAGTGATCCAACTTTCACAGAAATTACCAACATTTAAAAGTAAAGCTGCAGTTAGGAGTAAAGAAAGCACATTCAACCTTATCTATTATACAAAAAACACTCAATATTAAGGTTCAAGATGATAGACGTACTAAATCCATCAAAGGATGCAAGGACAATTTCCCCTGGAAGAAGGCCAAAGAATTTCTTGCCAACTTTTGAGTTCACAAGCGAACTTGTGAAAAATCCAGATACTTTCAGCACCCCACAGAGAAGCCCATTTGCTACTTTCTCGGTCATTTTTGTCATCCTCTTAGCCCTGCATGCATACGCAAACTAAGGTATCCTTGAAGTGATTATTTTGATTTAAAACAATACCAATCAGAACAACAGTAGAAACCCAGTTTTCTTTGCTATAACAAGCACACACTAGTATTACATCCACTGCTTTCTAATCTAGAATATGATTCAAGGTAAAGGACTATAATCTGAAGACCACACAATAAGAAAGAAAATCAGGCAAATTCAAGGTAAAAGAAAAGCAGATAGACCAGCATCATCTTATAATCTCCACACCTTTTGATCCTCTTCAAAGTAGCAGGACTAATCTCTGATTTCTCCTTCGGGTCCATCCTCTTCTTCATAACCTCATTCCCCCACTTCAACCTATCCATAGTTACATCACCACACCACAAAATCCCCTTAATCAGCTGCCCTGACCCCGCAGCAATCAACTTACCAGCAGTCCCACTATAATCCTCCACATTAGGAGCCAATGTAGTCCAATAGGCAGCACATTTCCCCTCCATAATCTCCTTCTTCTCCCCTCCTAACTTCATATCCATCGGCGAAGTATCCTTGGCCACATTTCCACCCAACAATTCCTTAGCATTCTCCGATACTTTCTGCACCGAAAAACAACTATAACTCCCCAAGATCTGATCAAACTCCAACAACAATCTCTCTTGCCCTTTCGACGCAATCGTCAATCCATAATTCAATATATTCTCCCCATCAACCCTTTTCTCCCTCTTGTCATCCTCCTCGTCGCTCGAATCTGACGAGTAATTCTCATTAGGAAATCTAAGGGAGAAAAAGTAATGAGAATCATCAAGCTTAACAGCAGCCTCATCCTTAGCCAATGGCCATTGGATCTCATCAGCAACACGGGCCAGAACAGCCACAGCATTATTTCCCTGACTAAGCCTAACGATGTGAAGATCGCCGGAAGCGAGTTCTACACTATAGTTTTTATCAATTAGATTAACAACAGCACCTGCGATCTTTATCAAGACTTCCTCAACAACCTCCGGTGGGGCGGAGGGTGGCGCTTGAGCGTGTGACTGCGCGCGTGGATATTCGTGTTGTGAATGATCATGTACAGGAAAAAGGTTTTCGACGAGGTCTTCTGGATCAATTTTGGGGTAGAGATTTGAGGATGGAGATGGGGAGGAGGAGGTGAATAGAGGGTCGGGTTTTGATTGGATAATTTGTGGGTAGAGGGACGAATTTTGATTAGGGTTTTGAGATGCCATTTTTGGGCGTGTGAGTTGTGATCCTTCTGGTAAGTTTTGGGCGTGGGGGGTAATTATGTACACAAGGAGATAAACTGTCTTGCTTCCCGCGCTAAAACTTCGTTGCAAAGGAAATCCGGGGTTCTTTCAAGTGTAATGTCGCCAAGCCGAAGGACACCACCCACCTTCCATTTCCTCTGGATGGATTGATATTAGTGCGAGTGCCAGATGGAAATCTAACTTTGATTTATTAAATAGCCTTTGAGATAGAGTGTGTATTATTATATTATGATGGAAAACATCAAAAGTCTTTTTTTAAATATAGATGGACCCTCTTCACGCGCACTCATAGAATAATAATAATAATGTAGATTCAATCCTATTTTTTAATAATTTATCTTGGTAATCAAAGTTTTATTTTATGAGATAGGGTACTAATTAAAGGCCAGCTGTTTTTCAATGATGAAATTAGTATAAAAAAAATCAAAATAAAGAAGACTTAAAACATAAATAATATGCTAAAATTTTTATGATAAATATATTTAGGTAATTAATCTTTAAAATAACACAACTTATATAATTTAAATACATTTAAATCTCCAAAATTAAAAATTTATTTATATTATTTTTTAGTTTTTGATTAGAAAGAGATTACCAAGTTCGAGAAATTACTAAGTTTTGACTATAAAATAAAATATTTTTCACACCATTTCTAACCATCAAAATGATTTTTTTTTTTATTGTTCACGGGTTTTATTATATTAGAAAAATTTTATGATGGTTATTTAAAGTCTTAATGTTAACTGAAAAGGTATATTTAAGTCAAGAAATCCAAAATTGACCCCTTTTGTTTTCCAGCTTTTAAATTGTTTTTTAATATTTTGATCAGTGGGCTGGTTTATAGGCATTCCAAGAGTGTTGGTGAAGTTTTTTTTAATTAAATTGACTTTAAAAATAGAATTTTTAGACAAAAACAATATAGCGATGATTTTTCAACTATCAAAGTGATGGCTAGAATGTAGATTCATAGACAAATATTATTTATTTTTACTAGCAATATTCACCTTTTTTATAAAAAAAAATAGGATTAAATGATAAGTTTTCCGTTCTTTTAAAAAATAAAACAAACACATATTTGTGAGCTTGGGCTTGAAGACCCACCCACAAGCCTAGGCTCTTCATTACAGTACCCTAAAGATGGGTTGTTTTTTTTGTTTTCTTTTAGTGAAAGAGATTACCAAGTTCGAGAAATTACTAAATTTTGACTATAAAAAAAATTATTTTTCACATCATTTCTAACTATCAAAATGATTTTTTTTTATATTTACAGGTTTTATTATATTAAAAGAATTTTATGATGGTTATTTAAAGTCTTAGTGTTAACTGAAAAGGTATATTTAAGTTAAGAAATCCAAAATTGACCCCTTTTGTTTTCCAGCTTTTGAATTATTTTTTAATATTTTGATTAATGGGCTGGTTTATAGGCATTCGAAGAGTGTTGATGAAGTTTTTTTTAATTAAATTGATTTTAAAAATAGAATTTTTAGACAAAAATAATATAGCAATGATTTTTCAACTATCAAAGTGATGGCTCAAATATTATTTATTTTTACTAGCAATATTCACCTTTTTTTTTCAAAAAATAGAGTTGAATAATAAGTTTTCCGTTCTTTTAAAAAATAAAGCAAACACATATGCGTGAGCTTGGGCTTGAAGACCAACCCACAAGCCTAGGCTCTTTCATTATAGTGCTCTAAAGATGGGTTGTGTTTTTGTTTTCTTTTAGTGGTTTTTTATTTTAGGTTAAATATAAATTTAAAAATAAAAAAAATAAAAATATTAAACCTAATTGAGTTTATAATTTGCATCATAAGTTTGACTGGTTAAATCATAACACTTGGACTATTTTTTTTCATGTAATATTGCTTTTTCTAATTGAAATTTTTCTTAATGTCTCTTTTTAAATAATTTTCAAATTTGTGTTTCAATTTATACCCATCATCTTTGATTTCTTTTGTTGATTATTTAATTTTTTTTGGATAGAGATTTTTTTTAATTGTGATTTGTGTATTTAATTTTTTAAAAAAATTATTTTGATTTATCTATATTTTTTTATCTTTTGCATAGATTAACTTTATTTTTTAAAATAAAAATTTTTATTTTCAGATAATATTTCTAATATGTTCAAACTTGCATAATATATTTTTTTTCATTTTATTTTATTTTATTTAAATTTTCAGATAATATTTCTAATATGTTCAACCTTGCATAATATATTTTTTTCACTTTATTTTATTTAATCAATCAATTTAATGTATGTGTCTATTTCTATTATTATTTGATTGAATAAAAATTAATTTAATAAACAAATTCAACAAATACAACCTGATAAATATCATATTTTGTGATATTAAATATCTTGATTTATATTTATCTTTTTATTTTTTTAGTTTTATTTTTAATTATTATTAATAACTTTAACATGGATGATTTTTTGTTTATTTAATTACATGTATAAATAAGTTTTCTTATTTACACTTCGAATATTTTTTTTGTTAAAAACATATTAGAAAAATCTATATATACATTTTTTTATTAGAGAAAAAATTTTCTAGCACATCATAGAGTACGAGTTAAATATCTAGTATATGCATACATAATTAGAAAAATCTATATATACATTTTTTTTATTAGAGAAAAAATTTTCTAATGAGTTAAATATCTAGTATATGCATACACTCTTATATATTAAAATATAAATTTAAATTTTCTTGAAAATTTTTATATTTAAAAAAAAATCAGGAAACTAGTACCGGTGATTTTAGATAAAAAAAAAATCAGTACTAGTTTCCTGATTTTTTAAAAGAAAAAATTGTATTAAAATCATATCGATGCTGGGATGATAATATTCCAGATATAATTAGAAAAATATAATTAGAAATAGTTTTGATTAGATGAATATATGAACATAAAGACAAGATACAAACGATGGTTGCACGTGAGCCACATATGACAGGTGGACTTGCCTTTGATGTGACACTTTTGGTATCATTTGAAAGGGTTTAAAGAGACAAATTCACAAAACTCAAGGAAAAGTTAACAATGATGGTCGGCGTGAGGCACACGCTCCGCACAAAAGTGAGAAAGGTCAACATTCATGCTACAAGAACGAATCAAAATCAGATACAAGCTACTGTTCCATTGTTCACTTGGATTATGAAACAACAGAGAAGACGCAGTTCCACGTCTTGCACATTCTTGCTAATCGTATAATGTCTGTTGCTGTCCTGGTGCCCTCTGGAGATTGAACCATTGAAGTGCACGTGTACAGCCAGAACGAAGGGCTTCCGGACCTGCAGGAGAACTGTTGATCCAAAAGCCAGCCTGAAAGCTCGAGGACTGGCAATCTTTGATAGATTGGCTTGATGCCGTTAAAATTGGAAGCATCTCCCCATAAGCTGACAACAGATCCTGATCCTGGCAGATGAGAAAACAACACAGAAACATCACTTCTCCTCCTATGGTTGGTTGTCTTCATCCTTCTTCTCCTGGGGCTACAAAACAAAGAAGCGCGAAAAAAACAAATGTTATTAGAATTCATGTGTGTCATCAGAATGTTCATCACTTAATTAAATTCAAAAGACAGAAATCTATATTGATCATCGCTAGCTGATTGATCAACACTTCAACTAGGAGCATAGGGTAGGTGAAAAGTCAAAGGTGACAAATCATCTAGAGCTGGAGAGTTATTAAGAAAGTCTTGTTTTCGAGGAAGGTATAGCTTTCCTGATTTAGTCAAGGCTTTCTTCCTAGTAAGAAGCAGTGCCCAGACAACAATGAAAAGTTTGATGACAGTGGTTTTTTCTTGTAAACATGTCTAAAAATATAGATTGGATTCAATTTAGAATTTTATTTGGTTGTTTTTTGTTTTTTTAGTAAATTTAGGGTGTTTCGAAATTGGTATATCTATACATTATATCAAATTCTTCCTTAAATATTAAATATGAACAATAATTTTGAAGAAAAAAAATTAGAATCCCATATGGTTAGAATAATAACCTGAGAATATAACAAGTTCAACCTAGCGTTAATTAATGGTAAATCTTCGAACTCCATTGATCATGTTGAAGGTGTCTTTTGACGATATCATCAAAGCAAGAAGAAGATATGATAGCATGGGAGTCAAGAGAGAGGACAGAGAACGGTAAGTTTTTTGGGAGGAAAAAAGAGGAAAAGAGCTAAAACTCATTTCCGACTTCATTTAAATGTATAGTACTAGCAAAGAAATTTGAGATCTTCCTAAAACACAAACCCTCTCAAAATTTATCATATTTGTTTTATTAAAAACTACTCTTTCGTCATCTCTTTTCCTTTTGAACATAAGGATGTATATGCTTTGATCCATATTTTTTTCTTGATTTGACATGGATCCAAGTAAGGAAGATTGACTTGATAGACTCAAAGCAAGGTCTTCCTTTTAACTTCAAGTAGCTATAATCTTAGTAATTAAGAAGATTTTCCTTCCACTGTCAATACCAACCTCACACTATTTTAACCTATGCTAAGAAAACCCTCTCGCACAAAGGCCAAAATCATTCATCAACTGGTATTCATTCTGCACGCGAATTGCAGCAAGATTTATGGAATGCATCTTCACAATTTTCATAAACAAGCATCTTTGCTACGGATTCTGTATTTGAACGTATTTTGTGTGTGCTAGAACTGCTGCCATCACCGACTCTTTTGGTAGAAGCACAGCTCTGCCAGGCCAAACTCCTTCAAAACCCCCTGCCTTCTAATTATTATGATGTATTGATCCATAGTTGTTTGTTAGACTGCAGTCTCACCACTTGCAACCCATTTTCATTCTAATTCTAAAATAGGGATCATTGGTAAATGGTAACGGGTATTGAGACATACTCGTCAATGCCAATGATCATCATGAACACCAGTATCGTCTTCATCACTAGAAGTGCCATAGCAAGGAGTACCAGAACCAAGTGAAACCTCAAGCGTTTCATTATCTTCTGATATACCATTAGTAACTGCTTGTGAAGTAGAGGCCTCTTCACGTTGCAAGGTTGCTGATTTATCCACGACACTCGAGAAGCTCCTGCCTATGCTGCTAAAGATGGTATTGAGTTTGCTATCTGTCATCGAAAACCCCAAAGATGTAGTTGATGGAAGAGCCAGAAGTTTTGGAGTAGATGAACTTTGCTTGGCCTTCACTCTCCTTTGCCACCCATGCAGTGATTTCCTCACATTTTCGGATACTACCGTTTTCTTGAACTTTGCGCCCATCTGTAACAAAAAAATAAGCAACCTTTTCAGAACTGAGACCTATAAACAGATAGGAACCAAAAGAAGATAAAGCTAAACCAGACCTGTGTGATGATTACATAGAGTGGGAACGTGATAAAGCTAAACCAGAATTGTGTGACCACCCTACAGTAATACAAAGGCACCAATACTTTAAAATTTATTTGATCAGATATATATCTAAAATGTTTGGATTAACAAGAATATTAAATAATTTACCCGCAAGCCAAGCGGATAGCAATGTACGTCTCATTGTCCGTAAAACAAGAAGACTCTTTGATTTCCCACTGGTAACATGAACCATTATCAGCATCACATACGGTAAGTGAGAAAAGAAAATTTTTCAAGGAAAGACTAACGAAGCCCAAAATAAGCAGACAATTTAAAGAAGCCAAGATATGAAGAATTCGTCATGCAGAAGATCTGATAAAGTTTATGTAGCATAGCTGCATGCTTGAGATTCCCCTCCTCAACATTTAGCCTATATATATCGTACTGTCTGTTGTGCTACAATGAGAATTAAAATCTTACCAGGGACCATAGGAATGTTGACATCTCAAAAGCGTTCTGCCACAGTAATGGTCATCCGAAGTATATGAGATTTTGATTCTGTAACACAGATTTTGTATAATGTTTTTGCTTCACTAACCTGAAATGATATGAATTGTATCAACCACAGAAGAAGTCTAGGCTTTCCAAACCAGAAGAGCTCATCCCTCAGGTTGAACTGACGGTTTCCCAGCCATGGAAATGAATCCATAATTTCAACAGCCAATTTCACCACCACCCGGTGCAGTTTTGTACCAATTAGCAGGATTAACTTTGACATACCCATCAAGAAGGAAAAGAACGGCATCAAATGGGCTATTAAGAACAATTAAGTACGGCAAGGAACTGAAAGTGGAACTTAGTGGACTTACAATGGCTGGCAGAAAGGAAAGCCAAAAGTAAAGATCAGTTCCTGAACCAAAAAAACAGATAGTTCAAGGTTTCAGGAACGAAGCAAGCAGGAGTTACAAAGATACAAGAGAAAAACAAAGTTATATGCAACTAAGATGGTGTTTGGTTGCATCAGCAGAACTGCTAAGCTCTTTCTCTACTAAGCAGTGAAGGCTGAGTTAGCTCAACTGGGAGGTTCTAGAAAAACAAGTTTCAGGCGTGGTTGAATTTTGAATAACTGTCCTATGTGTTTTCCAGAGACAATATTGTCCCAGCTCTTCAGTTACTACCTTATCATGACTTATGGAAAATTACCGTGAAACTCGAGGAAAATGCAACATATGCCATAAATCCACAGAGGCACACTGCAAAAGAAGCCCAAGCACTGGAAATCAATATGACTTGCTGTTTTGCAGGAGTTATGTTGCTAAAGCATAAAGACAGCGGTCTTCAGACAAAAATTGCTTGGACTGCCAACATTTTCATTATCTTGCTCATTGCATTCAGACAACATGAAATGCAGCATATGGCTCACATTCGTTCTGTTAGCTATAATGCAGTACTCTGACACTTACAATTAGCTTGCTGTATATACTCATTATTACCATGACATAATCATGCAAGTAAAAATTACTGTTGGAAAAAGTAAATGGCTGAAATAACAACAATTTCTTGCACATTAATTCAAGGAATGCCATTAGGGTATTACCTGATGCCAACAATATCACGGAATTCCTCCTCCATGCTTCGAAGCATATAATTATGGAAATCATATGTCAAAGGAAGTTGATGTTTCTGAAAATAGGAAAAGAAAAATAAACCAAAATAAGAATGAAATGTTTTGAGCCAACAATAAGTAATGCTGATTTGTTCTGAAAATCTTTCTTGTATGTTGGGATACTATATGATAGATATTTAGTTTTTCCTTGATAGAATCTATGAGAAAGAGAAGCTCCATTTAGATCACAAAGAGCATACGCTGATGAAACCCAAGCGCAAAGCCATATAGTCAGCTTGGTTTATGGAACTCCAGAACTGGCGGCTGAAACAAAGCTGCAAATTCATATATGATCACTCAAATGCTAGAAACAAAACCAGAATAAAAGAGAGTTCATCAATATGCAACCATGCAACCAGAATGTATGGAAATGATCTGCATAAAATTTACTATATCAATTTTATGAAAGGACTGACTTTAAGCAACTTCTGTAACATCTACAGGAAGATGGTCTTCCAAATTTCCTGATTTTCATGCTGAGCCAATAGATGGCCCCAAAGAAAACCAAACATTCTGAACGACTGGAATTCGATTCTCAAAGGAATCAACATTAATCTTAAAAAAGTGTTCATAGGGTGATTTAATCTGTACAATCAATGATTGTGGAAAATCAGAAGTAGATGCGACGAGGTTTTGCAACCACTTACAGTCAAGCCATGCATATCATTATTATTTTGCTTAAATTAGACCTGCAACAGCATGTGCCATAAAGGGACATGGTTTTCTGATATTACCAGCCAAACAAGAACTCGGTGCTGGCTCCATGGATGGGATATGTGGTGACAAATGAAGGTAGATAGTTGTCTTGTTTCGTCAAATGCAGCTTCAGGTGATCCTGGAATTCAGAAATTGTATTCATGGCCAAAAAGAGATTCTCATTTATGAGGGTTTTCTTGGTAACTCTAAGCAAAGAAATCCAGGAAAAAAATTAACACGATGCTATCTTGGACTATAAAATTCTGCACCTAGTACACTTTGAAGAGCCATGGTCTTTGCCTGGTTTTCCCATGTTCTCCAGCTATAAATCTGCACTCATTAAAAACAAAATCTCAGAGCTCTCTTTATGAATATCAAGCTTCAATTGTTATCAACAGAAATTGTAATGGTAAGGGTGCGGTCAGACCTTGATCATGGCCAAGGCTATGGCAATAAAGCTGTAAGAAACATGGGTAACTCCCAGGACAAACATCAAACGATGAAGCTGCTCGAGACTTTCATGTGAAACGAAGGATTCATGACCCTTGACGACAAATAAATTCAAAAACAATCAGTGTTTCGATTAATAAAAACAGAATAATAGCAGACGTAAAACAATCAGTGTTTCGATTAATAGAAACAGAATAATAGCAGACGTACACCACCTCCCACTGCATAACGGTAAAGTTCGATATAAAAACAAAAATCATCAAGGCAAACCAAGAAAAAAAAAATGCCATGTAAACATTACACTTTGAAGAGGAGAGTCACCTCCGGACAATATTCATTCTTTTGTTTGTGCACCAGCTCTTTAACAAATGAATCGTTTGTGTACTTTACTCTTGAAAGAACATGTTGTCCTGGTGTTAAATTATTCTTCTTCACCACGCATGGATAAAATGTGCTGTTCAAAGCTGATGATTTAACACAAATCTTGGCCACAAAAACAATCCAATGACCCATCAACAACGATAGAAGCCCAAAAACCATTAGCTCTGCTCACAGATTGACAAAACCAAACAATGAGAATCAAAACAACTACTTTTCTTTTGAACTGACCCAATAATTTGCATTTTCAATCAATTCTTGTTGCTTACCTTCTTTGATCTTGTCTAGTGCTGAAAGTAGTGCTTTTCTCTTGGTCCTATCCAGCCACTATTGAAAAGAAAGACAGAGGATCACAACAGATAATTATAACATCAAAGTACCACTCCAGACATGAGAGAACTGAGACAAAGAGACACGTATTTATGGCATCAAAAGGTTGAAAATTGAACTTGTTAAGAACTACCAACATTTGTGAGAAAATCTTATACCTTTGCAAGCCGTTTCAAGGAGCCTTGAAAGAAGAAACCAAGAGAAACCATAACCACCACCACAGTGACCACAGCCCATGTAGGGGTCATCTCCAAAGATACCTCTTTATCCATCTCTCCTTCCAATACCAAGATCCCGATTAGCTTCAGATATCAGTATATAAAATCATCAAATCGCCAACATGAAGAAACAAAGGTGACCCAATTGGTCATTTTCATCGCTTCTTATGCAAAGCTGATTTGACCAGATCAGTGATGTGAACATTTTCATGTTGGTGGGCTTAGGTTTGTTCCTTGAAATAGAGACTAGAACTCCAAGAGAATTTAAGAAACCATGCAAGGTTGTTATAAGCCAAACGGAATAATGGGACACCTTAACACAACATCTTGACAGCCAGACTTATGCATGTTGGGAAACAGACACCAACGTGCCTTTGTCTTTTGTCTTCCATTTTTCCCCTTTTCATGTGGAAGTTTAAGAATCATATGAACATTGCACAGGACTGCATCGATACAGATCAATCACTTCGCATAATTTTTAAAAAAATGTAGAATGCATGTGCTAATAATAAGCATGAGAATGTTCAAGGCCGGTTGGTGAATCTCATAAATATAGTATAACAGATTAGGTGATCCACAAGGAGAATTCAAATGTCTGCAAATGGCAACATGTTGCTTAACCATGTTTAAATTGATTAGCATTATTAAATTACTTTCATTAACTATATTTATGTATATTAAATTAGGAGCTATCCAGATAATTAGAAGTCTTAAATGTCTCTAAGACTCTGATTTTGTTAGAAATAGAAGTTATATATATACTTTGCTGCCTGTTGAATAACAAGGTTGCTTTTAAAGTGCAATTACAGCAAAATTAAATGCTTCGCAGAGCTACAACTAGTTTTCTGACAAAATAATCTGCTAGCCTTCATAGTTAAAGGATTTTTTTTTAAATTAAAAAAATTAATGAATTAATACAGGTTAAAACAATGTTGGTGAAATAATAAATTTTATATTTTAGAAGCGTGACTCGATTCAATTGTATTTTTTCATCTTAATTAAATTTAGTTAAATTAATCATTTGATCATTTTATATAAAAATTATAATTTTATAAAAATTTTAATATATATTTTATAAATTAAAATGTATATTTTTATCTAACTTGTTTAACTTGTTAATTAAAAAATAAACTCTAAATAAAACATTAAAAAATTATTATTTATAAATAACTTTAAATAACCAAGTTTAAATCAAAATTTGACCTAACATATATATATATATATATATATTTGTGAACGCAAAATAGATTTGTATTTATAAACTAATAAGATAAATTAAAATTCAGAAAACAATCTACCATACAGATTAAAATAAAAACTTAAAAAAATAATAATTGAATTATATTTAAGTTTTTATTTAGATTTTTATAGAAATTTTTAAAAATTATTTTCTTTATATCAATCGCTACATCGTCATGTAAATGATCAGATTTTCAGATATAAAAAATCTTGGCAAGACTCCTCACTTTTAATAATTTTAAGATTTTTCCTCACCAATAAACGAATTTCACCGACTATTATAAATTAGCCAACCATTTAAATTAGAAATGACACCGTTTAATTATATCAGAATTAATAACACGATATTTACTAAATATTATTATTCTGAAAAGTGATATGATCACCCGATTTATCCAAAGTTCAGAGCCCGCTTGGCTTCCACATGTTGCAATAAAAGCCCTAGCATGGGGCAGATGGCAACGGTTCACCAACTTTGACACACCCAATCTGGTCTCATTGATGATACCTATTTTTCCCTTCTTCCACTAGCCTGGCTTTACTACGGGCTAGAGATCAGGACATGTGGCAAGAAGCTGAACAGCTATTATAATTATCGATATTAACATTAATATTGCATCCACAATGCTGTGCCATCTGTCACACAACCACTAAATGACTGTTCGAGAAATGGCGGCAATAATGACTGGATTTACAGATCAGAGTTCATCTCTCTCTTTCTTCTCTATCTTCACCGGAAAAACATTCTCCGTCCAAGCAAGATAGCCTCCTCCCACGTTGCTTACATCTTTGAAACCCTGCCCAATTCAACAACAATTCAGTTTTCCCACCCTTTCAACCTCTCTCACTCTTCAATCCTTTGAAAAAGCATGTAGCCCATTTATTAACTTTTATAAATCATAAGTTCATTGTAACTTGGATGGATACTTGTAAAGTGTTTTTGGAAATTCCGTTGAATTTTGTTTTTAAAAAATTTTGAGATTTTTTTATTTTAAATTATTTTTTTATTATTTTAATATTTGCATTAAAAATAAATTTTAAAAAATAAAAAAATAACATTTTAATATATTGCTAACCAAAACACACTTAAAAAGACTTTATGTATTCTAACAAAATTCTCATGAATAATTAAATATATTTGATATTATAGTAGCTATTTGTAGTTGTGATTTAAAAAAAAATATTTTATAAAAAATATTTTTAGTTGAAATTGATTTAAAAAAATATATATTTAATTAAAATTATAATTAAAATTAAGATTGAACAAAAAATAATTTAATATATTTAGTTAAAAATACTTTTAAAATTGAAATTATAAAATAATTTTAAAAAATATATATTAATATTTATAATTTTTAATTTAAATATTATATATTTAACTATTATTATATTATAAAATAAATCATTCTTTATTGTTCAATTAAATTATCTACAATTCTATTACATACAAAATTCATCATACAAAATTCATCTGATAAGAACTATCAATTAAATTATCTACAATTCTATTACATACAAAATTCATCTGATAAGAACTATAATTTCCATGATTTTTTAAGCATGTAATTAAATTAAATAAAATATTATCATGAATAAAATTAAAATTACAGTATGAATAAATTCAATTCACTTTAAACTAATTTTTTTTAAAATAAAAATTATTCTTCACATTTACATGAATAATGCGAGTAAAATCTACAAGTAAAATCCATTAACTGTACTAATTTTTTAAAAAAAAAACTATTAACTTATTTTTAAAATAAAAATTCATTTCCAATGCAAGTTACTAGTTTTTTGCAATGTTTATTTTAGTTAACAGTGCGACTATAGAGGGTTAGTAAACAATATAATTATGGAGGGATGCTGTACTGTTCATTAAACAATACAGCATGATTAAACAATACAGCATGATGTAACTGCAAGAAGAAGGTAAGATCTGTTTTTATTTTCCATGCGTTTCAAATATATAATTATTTTTATTATTAAATATTGTTATATTTGTATTTTAAATAAAATTAAACGCAACAACATAGACAAATACAATTCATTTGAGTTTTGAAAGAAAAATAATGGTTAATAGTAGTTAAATTAATTTTTTTATGTTTTAAAAATATTTTAAAAAATTAATATTTTTGTTGAAAATAAATTTTAAAAATAAAAAAATATATTATTTTAATATATTTTAAAAAATATTTTAAAAACAACAAAACTGCAATACCAATCATGCTCATGAGTGTTCAAAAAATTAGGCACAAAACAAAACGAGAACCAGGGCAGGGACACTTGTCGAATGACTTTAGATGAACTTACAGCACTAAGAAGATCAGCAGTTGCATACAGGGATCTGACTCCACTTTGACAGCCCTATCATCAAAAAAAGGTGGATGAAAGTTCTTCTATTCACATTTATTTTGTTGAGAGATTTAATGGTAAGTTAATGAATGCTTACCACAAGAAGTTTATCTTCCTCCTTGCACACACCTGAGACCTCCTTCAGAAAGTTGGGATTTTTAACCCTCCCTGTGGCCCAAAAGCACATGAAATCTTGTTTGTTTTCCAAGCACAAATGAACTAGCTATGGAATCATGAGAGAGATGAACAAATGCTGGTCGATTTCTAGATCTTACCCTCTGGTGTATTGAACAAGTAAGGAATATTGAATACCTTCTCTCCATCCACGTGTCCTTTATTGTACTCCTCCACTGTCCTGTTGGTATGAGGGACAAAAAGACAAGAACTCTGAGAAAACCTATAATGTCAATATAATTAACAATCTAGAGAGAGAGAGAGAGAGAGCACCATAAAAGTTATGAAACAGAGAGCCATTTACCTAACATCTAGATAAGTATAGCCTGACTCAAGCAAACCCTTAGTTGCCTTGACATCAATGGTGACAACTTCAGCTCCTGTGCTAAAATAGATCAAAGAAAGAAGAAACAGCCCGCGAAGGAACAAACCCATATCAAGTTATGCAAAATAAAGAAGAAACGAGGAGAACTTTATGTTGTTCCAAAAAAGAATAAAAACTGGAACCTTTTATCTAGGGAGCCCATGAAGACCACTTCGTGTCTGTGCAAGTTGAATATAGTTGACCTGACTTTTTTTTTTCAAAATCCAGTGGCTGTTTGAGTGGTTTGCCTGAGAAAACCAGCTGCAGATACCATAACCACAGCAGCAGCAGCTGTTTATAGCACCCAATTGTTTTGTTTGGAGTTTCGGTAAAGGTACATAAGCATACGTAGCGGTCCAATCACATAGGGCCCAATTACACGTAACAGTCCTATATCACGTGGAATCACGACAAGTAGGCGTGAAAAGACATTGATGGGAAAGTATACCTACCTTTCAATGATAGAAGGGCGGTTTTACTTGAGCAGGCACCAGGAATCCTCTTCACATTTCTGTCGGCATCATCCAGCATGGTGAACTAGAAAGGAGAGCTTGGGATTAAGGGTTTGCTCCCCTGCCTTCTGTTTTCTGATATAGATGGATATGAAACGTTTAAATGGTTGGTTGTTGATTTTAGGATTTGTGAGGATTAATTGAAGTAGATAATTAGTCCGGTTTTTTTACATGAATAAAAAAACCTGGGGAGGAGAGGAGATTATTTTTACTTTGATTTTGTTTTTATTTATAAAATATAAAATTAAAATTAAATTAAAAACAGATTTAAATTGATTGGTTATGGTTTAGTTTAGTTATTTTATTTTAAAAATTAAAATTTCATTGATGAATTTTAATTTTATTCAATTTGATTTTGGTAAGGTTTAGTTATTTTATATTAAAATCTAAAAATTATATTGGTTTTTAGAGATTTTTTTTTTTTGAATTTTATAATGAAGTTAGATTCAGTTTTGTCAGGTTTTTTAATTTAATTTTTTATTTTTTCATTTAGTTCAGTTGGATTTTCAAAATCAATATGAAAGAAGTAATTTTTTAAATATTTTAATTAATTTATTATTTTTTTCCATTTAGTTCAGATCAGTTTTCAAAACCAAACTGAATTAAATACTTTTTTTAAATATTCTAATTAATTTAATTAATTTTTTTAAGTTAAATATTTTCATTCTTTTTTTTAATCATCTCGATTTAATTAGTTTCAAGACATTGGATAGAGCGTAAGCGCCTATTATAGATTGCACTCACAGAAGCCATATCAATCCTTAATAAAGAGACAACTAGAATAATCCCATTCTTTATATCAACTTTCAAAACTAAAGCCTGCAGTGTACTTGTTTTTGTTTTGCTTGCAAGGCTTTGGCAAAGATGTTTATAAATAGAACTTGAATGGTGCAAAAGAAAGATGATTGTAAATCGATGACACCAGGGGAGAACATTCTGTCAATCATTCTCGTTAACTTTAGTCTTGGTATATACATACATCAACAAATTTCAAAGACAAACATGGTAAAATAAAAATATTCACAATTCAGTAGAATATACATTTGGAAGATTTTAACCCTGGCTCAATCCGCAGACAATCAGTATATAAACGCAGAGTAGAGCACAAATCCTTCACTCTCCTTCGTATTAAGACAGTACAAATGAGCTTCCATGGAAGTTCTACGGACAGAGTTTTACAATAACACATCAAAATGTGCAGCGGCATCTCATATGTCAATTTAAGACTGTAGAGAAACAACTTTAGAAAACAGCAGAAGGCCTGAAACAGAAAGGCAGAGGGAAAATATGGGAGTTAGCCATGAGTTGCTCACCACTGAAGATATAAAGCATAAGCTTTTTATAGTCAACGATTCCCCAAAAATCAACCAGTTTTAAATGCACCACGACGATGATGAATTGCTGAAGTTTCAAGATTCAAAACACTAGATTTCTGATACGGTGTTAACCCCCATACCTGATTATCAAAGCTAGGCAAACTGCCAGATGTATTTACAGATTCTGAAGCCGGATTCACCTCTTGATCTGCAAAGAAGATAAACCACTTTCACTGAGAATTGACATATTTTGCAAAGGCAGTATGGCACACCTATTCTGTCTAGAGTCTTTTCAAGAATTAAGGCAAACTGTATTTTGTTTAGCTTCAATATCTGTTAAAAAATAGACAAATTCATTACCATGTATTATTTCCATCTAAGACTACCACTCTTGATATTTGTGATTCTTCTATTATTTTCCCTTTCCATTGCAAGAAAAAAATCGAGGAACTTCATGTTAGGGCAACAGCATATGACTTCTTAAACTTAACAGACAACATAATCCATTTCATTGTTTAAAATAAATCCAGCCCCACACCACTCAATCTCTATCAACCAGTTGCTAACAGCTATAACTGGTACACCACCATAAGAAACAAGAATGTGTCAAAATATTAGCAAAATCCGCAATACACAACCAATGGTCATTGCTAAAACAATCCTTTCTAATGTTTATCACCCTCCATGTTCCTATCACCAGAAAGGATACCTTTATCAAGAAAGCTACACAGAAACCCCCCAACCAATTTGCACTCTACTAGGGAAAGTGGAGATCAAAAAATTCTATAAATGCTGAGCTAACTCCTCCTGGACTGCCCATAAGCACTTAACTTGAATGTACCACCACACACTGAAATACAACGAAGTGATAACCCTTGCTAGACATTAGCTAATGTGTTTTGATGGTCAATAATAATAATAATAATAATAAACCATGTCCCTGGTTCCTCATATATAGGGGCGTTGTTTCAACTTAATTTCTATACAATCTGATTCTTTCCTACCTCAAAATATAAGTGAAAGCAAAATAAACAATTTGAAAAACAGACCAGCAGCATGCACTAGTGTATGAGCACCACGTCAGCTCTTTTGGAAGTAATTGAAGTAATTTGAAGTAGGCAATGAAGACATTTCCATTAATCGCGCCAGTTTTTTTTTTTTTTTTTTTTTTTGGGGGGGGGGGGGGGCATATTTACACAATCACTGTAATGCCTAAAGGACACGGCTATGCTTACAACTTTCACAAGCTAATCTAGAGAAACATTATGGTGCACCACATACATTAAGATATTGATGGATTTACAAATAGTCACTTCCACTTAACCAGCAAAGAGCCACCCCGCCATATAGAATAGATTGAAAAGCATGAGGTTGGCGCACTCACCCCAAAATATGCAGATTTGTCTTTCATATCAAGCTTGCACACAGGACAGAAGGTCCCCCACTTAGTCAGCCACGAGTCAACACAGGTTGAATGAAATTCTGCAAGTCTTATCAACACACAATCAACAAAATAGTGCATAGAAGTTGAACTTTCTAACCAATAAGTTTGTTTTTTGTAATATATCTAGTTCGGATGTAGATAAGGATGATGGAATGACAGAAAAGTTGTCTACAACCTAAAAGCAGTGTGCCTAAATCCGTTTTAAACATGTTGCAAATATATGAGCAAGTTCCTACCATGGTGACAAGGGAGAACTTTAAGAACTTCCCCATCTTTATAATCCTCAAGGCAAATCGCACAAGTTTCACCAACATGACACTGACTTAAACTAGCATTCCGGAATGTGAAGCACGGAAGGGCTTCAACCATCTTACTATCCACACTTTTACAGCGATTATTTGTTCGCTGCCAATGCAACCAGTGTCTGGGAGTAACAAAAACAATGATAAGGAGACCTAAAATAACAACAACAGAAATCAATGATATTGCCAACACAGTCCATGCTGCATCAGTACGAGATGAATAAATGCAACATTCCCCTTCTTTCCCTCGTGCACGCTCCTTCAATACTTCCCCCGCATACTTCGAAACAAAAACCGCATGGACCTTAATTCCCTCAGGATTCACCATCACTGCACACAGGTAATAGCATATTAAATTACATACCAATCTCAAAACAAGAAATTTAACTTTTTTATTAGTTTTGATATAAAAATACAAAACAGAGTAATTCCAAGGATCAATACTAACTGAAACTGCATGGGCTTCACAACATTGAGATTTTTAAGCAACTGCCATCAAGATTGCTCTAAAAATAAACTATTTTCTAGTAACTTTTGCTACATCCCTAAAAATCTCCATCAAAATCAAAATTTTGAATACAATAGCATAAGGAACAATTAGTTATAGAGTACACCCTCCACATTTATTTACATTAGGAATAGGAAAGTGAAGAGCAATAGACATTTACACTGTGTTTGCTAGAAGAGATTGGAGGAAGGATGGATAAGAGGGGAGGGATTTGGTACATCCATTGTTTGGCTAGCGGGAAGGATAAGGAGGGAATGGAGGGATCTCTCCCTTAAAAATACTTCCTCCCAGTTTCTAAATTTTTAAAACTAGATGGACAGTTAGCCATCCATCCTTTCTCCTCTGAATCAAGTATGCAAATAAATAAAATATCTGCTGGAAATGAACAAAGTATGCAAATAAATAAAATATCTGCTGGAAATGAACAAAAAAAAAACAATACGAATGCAAATACGACTTGATTAAGATAAAAGAGAGAGAGAAGACTTAACTGTAAATCAAATTCCTGTTATCTTTATCATCAAAAACAATGGCAGCACGAAAACCAGCACTTTGGGCATTCTTAATCTTATCTTCGAAAGCACATTCACCTCTCATTATCAAAGCAAACCTCCCACTTTCATTGAACTCGAGACGATTGCGTAGCGGAGAACAAGCGTCCAGAGGGTTTGCCACGTGTAACGATCCACACACACGAGAGCCATTAAGGCTGAGAGCTAAGAAAACACAGAATCACAGCAAAGTTGATTAATTAATTAAAAGAAAAGGTAGGGGAAAAAAGGACATGATTCTGAGCCTCAATTTTGAAGAGAAGTTAAGGGAAAGTACCGGATTTAGCAGGAAGGTCTGGGAAGGAAATGGATGATGGTTTTATAAGGACAGTCGCTGAACTTCCTTCAATTATCATTATAGCGTAAAAGAGTGATACTATAAGAAACAAACCCTCTCTCATTTCTCTTCCTTCTATCTTCTATTTCGATTTAATTTCCTGTTTCCTTCTCTGACCCTCAAAATTCAAGGATAAAGGAGAGCTGGAGCTTGAGGATGCTAATGCCTGATGCTATGTTGTTGGGCTACAAAATGGTCCCTATATTTATCAATTTTCATCAAATCAAATCCCTTACTTTCAATTAGATAAGATCAGCGACTTTATTTCAAATCGAAGGCGATTTGACGTGATATTCTCTGTCAACTCATACCATACCATCAGCTATTCATGTATGCATTTATTGAGTAAAGAGGTTGAAATCAATTTAATTATAATTGAAACTGATGACTTGATCCAATTTAAACCGAGGACTTGATTGAACAAAGTAGAGAGACACCATGTATGATTTTAGCCAATACTGTTAATGACACGGCGGCTGAATGTCTGGACGACGACGCGTCGTTCAAATAGTGAAGCAGCTGGAAGGAAGGTCGAAACTTGAAGACAGTGTTTTTTTAATATATATATATATATATAACCTTTTGCACGTTAATATTAAAAAAATATATTTTTTATTTATTTTCAAATAAAAAGGATTTTCTACCAGACATGTAATTAAATACAGAGTTAGAAATTTTAGCTTGGAAGGGTCAAATTAGAGAAAACATTATTAAGGTATCAAGATGTAGAATTTTCTATTTTTAATATTAAAATTTTAATTTATTGAATGAGGAGGCTAAAAAAAACTTTTCTTGTAGGAGCTCTGCAGCCCTTCTAATTCCGCCCCTGCACATTCTTAAAATAGTTGAGGCCCTAATTGATTTTTTTAATTGTAAGAAAAAATCATAATATTAGATCTAGGGACTAAATTAAAATTCTCCAACATTATAGGAACTAATTTTTTAAAAAAAAAAACCAGCATCAGGTTACTTTAGAAAAACTAAAAAGACTATGATTGGCTATCTTAATCCATTACATTATTCATTTAATTATGTTACATGATTCCCTGTATCAAATTACATGTCATAGTCATACGTGATGCTTTTTTATGAAGGGGGAAGGTCTTCTTCTTCAAGAAACAAATAATTAATTGACCGGTTTGTTTTTAAATTTTAGAAGTATTTTAAAAAAATTAAATTTTTTATTTGTTAAATTAATCTTTTGTTATGTTTGTAGATCATTTTAACATACTAATATTAAAATTAATTTTTAAAAAATAAAAAAATATATTATTTTAATATATTTCTTTGTACAAAGCAGTTTAAAAACTATACATATAAACACCACTCTAGAAAATAAACGACATTATCAGAAGATTAAACAATGAATCCATCAATCAAATATCACAAAGAGTTTAAAAATTAGGAAACCTGTCATAATCTTAAACTTATCCCTACTCAACTATGCCCTTGGGTGAAAAATGTAAAGCTGTGATTATAAAACTATTCCTTTTAATCAAATTAAATGTCCAAGGTAAAATTAAAGACGATATAAGTTTAGATTATAACCGATTGAACATATATATCATAATGAATATGTTTCATCATAAATATAATATAATTTTATATTAAATATTCAAACTTGTAATTGATTTAATATTAAAAGTCCTAATGCATAATAGTAATATATATATATATATATATATATATATATATTCGTTGAAACACTTTAAAATAATAATATTTTAGTTGATAAAAAAGAATATTTTCTCTGAGGCAGTATCTCGTACCATATCATTTGTTATTCATGTATTAATTGAAAATCAACTTTAATTATAATTAAAAGTGTTGGCTTCATCCAATTTAAACTAGAGGACTTGATTGAACAAAGTAGATAAGCAAGAAGAAATTTTAAAAGTGGCTAAAGAAGAAACATTGTAATTATAGGTGAAGAAGGCATGGTATAGTAGTATGGATTATTATTTTTTTAGATTAATGTGGGTGTCCGGGTCAGCTTGCGTGCACCACGACTAATCCCACGGGCCTTGAAGTTAACGATCATATAAGCCTCCAATGGCCATCATATGAGCAATTAAGGACTCAAACCTGAGACTATAGAGGGAGCAAACTCCTTGATTCCAAATTCTTACCACTTAGCTACCACCTAAATGGTTAGTATGGATTATTATTGAATTCATTGGTGGAAAGCTATACTTACAACATTATTAGGATCAAAGAAAAACTGTCAGGGAAGGAGTTTGATAGTCTTAATTAACGGTGGAAGCACTCGTAGTTTCATTGACATTAAAGTTATGGAAGAAATCAAAGTCACTGTCATTAAAATACATGTTCTTCTTGCAAAAAGAATGTTGAATATCTTGATCATATAATCTCTTCAGAAGGAGTGGCTACTAATTCAAAGAAAACAGAAGCAATTAGAAACTAGCCTACACCACAGTCGGTTAAAGAATTGAGGGAATTTTTTGTGGATTAACTAGTTATTAAAGAGAAAATATAAGGAACTTGGGGGTTATAAGCAAACCGCTGACTGAGCAGTTAAAGAAGAACAATTTTAGCTAGAATGAGAGATCACATGTGGTGTTAGATGGCTTAAAGGAAGCTTTAAGCAAGGCACCAATTTCGACCTTACTAGACTTTAATATACCATTTATCTTGGAAACCGATGCTAGTGCTACTAAATTAGGAGTTGTGTTTACTCATAACAGGAGACCCTTAGCATACTTTAGTAAAGCATTATGTGTTCAAAAAAATTGAAAAACTGATTAAACCGAGAAAATCAGAAAAAAAAAACTGAAAAAACCGAATCGAAAAAAAAAACCGATTAAACCGATTAAAATTTTGAAAAAACCAGCCGGTTCGGTTCGGTTTTGGTTTTATAATCAAAAAACCGAAAAACCGAATTGAACTGAACCGAACCGAAACCGGAAAAAAAAACTGAGCCAAAATCGAGCCAAACCGGAAAAACCGAGCCAAAACCGAGAAAACCGAGCCAAAACTGAGAAAAACTGAGCCAAACCGGAAAAACCGAGCCAAACCGATTTGAACTGGTTTTTCCCTTAAAAAACCGAACCGAACCGAAACCGGTCGGTTTGACCCGGTTTCGGTTCGGTTTCGGGGTTTTTTTTTCAAAAATTTTTTTCCCGGTTTGGTTACTTTTTTTGATAAAAACCGAACCGAACCGAAAATGAACACCCCTAGTTTATCCATACATGAAAAGGGATATATGGCTATTCTAAGGGCAGTGGAGAGATGGAAGCATTATTTGGAACATGATTAGTTTATTATCAAAATTGATTAGGAAAGTTTGAAGGTTTTTCCAGAACAAAAACTCCGGACACCTATCTAGTGGAAAGAACTAGCTAAAATGTTGGGATTTAGGCACATTATCCAATACATAAAAGGGAAGGAAAACATGACAATTGATGCTTTATCTAGGAGGGCACATTAGAATCCAAAACTCTTACAAGAGGTTTAAGACTATGATCTATCAGCCTTCTATAAAGGACAAAAAATATAGAGGAATACAATGTATGTAAACAATAAACATGAAAATGATGTCTTATTCTATTCTGCTTCAACCATTGCCTACAAATAAGGGTATTTGGAGAAATATAATAAAGGATTTCGTGGAAAGGTTGTCAACATCAAGAGAAAAGAATATCATACTAGTTATTGTGGATAAATTCTTAAAATATGCACATTTCTTGGCTATCACACATTCATTTATTGCTAAAGAAATTACTCACTTATTATTGGAGCATGGTTATAAGTCCCATGGATTACCTTCTTACAAGGTTTTTACAAGCCTGTTATGGAAAGAGGTGTCAAAACTACTGGGGGTGAGATTATTGATGAGCACATCCTTCAATCCAATGTGTGTCCATGCACTGTCCTAGCAAGTGGGATAATGGGCTAGTTCAAGCACTATGTTAGTACAATGCAAGCAAGCTACCATTCAGCTATCAAAACAACTCCCTTTCACAACTCCCTTTCAGGCATTGTATTGCTACCCTCCCCCTAATATTGAGGTTGATTCTACAACTCCAGTGGCAGCTATGGAAAAAGCCATTCAAATAAGATAGTATGAATCAGTGGTTCAGGTTGCAATTGAAAAGCTCTAGAAATAGATGGTTGACAAAGCCATAACAGGAAACTTTAAAGTTGGTGGTTAGGTTTATTTAAAGTTGCTACTATATAAACAGATGAGCTTAGCATGGAGAAAGAACATAAAGCTTAACCCAAGGTTTTATGAGCCTTACAAGGTCACACAAAAGGTTGGGGAGGTTGCTCATACAAAGTTTGATCCCTTGACCTGTGAGTTCAACTGTTAACCGTCATACAAAAGGTTGGAGAGGTTGCTTATACAAAGTTTGATCCCTTGACCTGTAAGTTCAACGGTTAACCGGTATCCCAATCTGGCAAGCTACAACAATGGAGTCCGGCAACCTATCATTGCAGGTCTGCTTGGGTTATGTTTGATATTAAAACACTCGTCCCATCACCAATGTTTGGTGCCTGGCATATTTAGATTAACAAATATACGCTTGCTTGTCAGTAATCAGTTCCAGCAGCATTAATAGCCAGAGTTTCCCAGACAGATCTATCTGACTAGATATATATACCTCGACAAAAATCTCAAAATATGCTGACCCGCCAAAGACAAATTTACATTCCACTTTTTGGGAGGTAAAGTAGGGAAAAAATGACAATACGAAGCAATGACTACAATTTTACAATGGAGAACCAACCTAAATTACTCTTTCCATCTGATTCGCTCACTATTTCTTACCACTCTTCTATTTCATCATCAGAAATATCACTTTCTTTGTCATCTAAACTCATCCTATCGCAACTCTCATCATCTGTCTTGTTGCAGTACACAAGTGCTTGATTATCTTCAAAACCAGATGCTCTATGTTCAAGCCATTTCAACACAGGCATGTACTCAGTAGCTACATCTGACACATTACAAGAGCTGGATCCATTATAAGCAATAAATCTCTGTCTTGCTATCTCTTTCTGCAGTGACACGTCAAACATAACATCCTATATAAGTCAAATCCATCACATTAGCTATCAACACCTACCAACATCTATGCATATTGCAACAGACAATGTGATCATAAAACCATTTAAAAGATTTGCTTGAATGCTTAAAAGGGCACAACTAAGTGGCAGAAGATAATATTTATGAGCAGTTCACACCTCAAATGATCATACAATTCACTGCAAAATCAAAGAAAATAGGCTGTCTTCAAGTACCCATCCAGAAACTTCATAACCATGGACTGTTTTAACAGAATAAACTGCATTTTTCACTAGATCCATACCGTAGCAAAGCAAATAGAACATGCAATTTCCATAAATAGTACCAACTGAGAACTGAAAAACCTAACCCAAACTCTTCAAGCTGTACAGTATTGACTTTTTCATTTTCAATAAAAAAACAAGTAAAGTTTCAAATGACAAATTGACAATCACACAGGTTACAGAAGGAAAGAATGCCACAGCAGGAAGTGTAGAGGACCAGTCCAACCTACCTGATTGTGCAGCATTGATTTTTCAGCCTGCCAGAGCTTTGGCTTCTGGACAGCACGCCATCTGCATGATACAAAGATTTAGGATAACTCCAAGGTGATTTTCCTATAATAAACTGCTTCAAGCCTCTAATAAAAACCTGGGAGGTGAAGGATGAGAATTTCCAAATAGCACCCCACGAACAGCAACTGAAGCAGCAGCTGATTGGAGAACATTTTCAGCCTCATTATATCTAGCCAACATTCCTCGGAAAGAAGAGAGAAGCAAGTCGGAATCACTAAAGTATGAAGAAACATGCCAGGCATCATCCATTGCTTCATCACTTATAAAATCCAGCACTGCAAGAAAAATACTATTCAGGAACTGGTAAAGAACCCAAGGTTTGTCCAAATTTCCATGAGTGTACATGTCTACGCATGTGGAGAGAGGGAAACAGAGGAGGGAGCAATGATAGGAAGTATCTGAAGAACCAGCACCCAAGGAAGGAGCATATGGTATATAAGATGGTTACCGTTTTCATGCAAGAAATCAGTGACTGGCCTGGCTTGCCCATGTGCTTGACAAAGAATCTTTTCTGGAGCATCCATTTTCAAGGGTAACCTGGAGAAATTCTCCTGCACAAGGAATGCATCTCCTGCAACAACAAAAGAATGAACTCAGAAGAGTGCATTGTTGCAGAAGCATTTAGGGCAGAATCATCAAACTGTCTGATACAGGAGAAGTGAATGCCAGATGCACCCACTTTTCACAAGCACATGCATCCATTAGATTTTAAAAACAAATTATATTTCATAAATACATACCGGGTGTAATAGCATTGGCAACTTCAGTTTCTCTTTTGTTGTGCAGAAACTTTCCCAGTGCATGAAATAGAGAGAGGGTCTCATCTCTGCCAAATAAAAATGAAATTCCACTAACTAAAGCATCAATATCATCTTCTTTTCCAAACGAGTAACTTGGAGTAGAATAGGAACCATTGAGCACTAGATCTGGTTTCACACAAAAGAGCTGCAAAGAGGTAATTGCATGTCTTATATCACCTCCACTGCCTTTTGCTATCAGATCAAGTTGTTCATCAGTTACACTACACTGCTCCTGTCTGCATATTCTACTGAGCGTTTTCTTGATGGAGTTAATTGTAATAGGGTTAAAAGAAACCTGAAAATTTTCCCGAGCAGTTTGAACTAAGCATTGAGAAATAAAAGAATCTCAATTTTAACATTGAATTTGTTCTCGAAAGTAACCTTACAAGCCCCAGCATTCTCAAGAGACAACTGAAGTTGTTCCAAACGTCGTGCTGTATGATCTGCTGAATCTGCTTCATCATAATCTGATACCAGTATAGCTGTTGGTAACTGAGTTGATCTCACAAGATGAAGCAAGCAGCTTTGGAGTCTTTCAAAAGCAACTCTTCCATTCGTCATAGGAAGGTCATCAATTAAGAGCATAATTGATGGTTTCGTGTCCTCAGAAGAGGATGATGGGATTAATCCATACTTCCTGATTTTCTCAATGAAATTTACAAATTCATCCAACTTGGATGTATACTGTATTCCTGACCACAAAATGCCAACAGCATAATGCCACCATCAGGTCACAATTTTATAACCATATACAAAGATAGTATAAAATGAAGAATGACTGTATGGTTGGCATCGAATTTGAAGTGTTCTTTCCTGCTGTGGGGAAATAGAAAATTTATCTCAATAACTGACAAGATTAATCACATCGCAAACCATACATTTCAATCTGCAATAAGATTTTACCTGTATTGGTATTGTGCACATGTTCCTGCCAAATTGTGGGAGTAGGTGTGTTCCATTCGCATAATCTAGCTCCAAAATGGGATGCAATCACATGGATAGTTGTCTGCAAAGTTGGAAGCAGGGTATCTTGCTTGTCAATGGCCCATGACCGAAATTACTGGTTATTCAGTGATACAGTTGAATATCTTAAGAGAATTGTCAATAGTTGAATCTCTCAAGAATTGCAGCTTAAAGAGCAACAATCAAATAACAAAAAAGAAAAATGAATGATGGTATACGAGAACAAAGTCACAAGAAATTCCCACAGCCACACACAGAAATTCCCACAGCCACACACACATATTTTACAGAGACACTATGTGCATTGACACAAACACAAAACAAAAATTAAGCAGCCCAGAAACCCCACATGGAAGCACCTCGTGTCAAATGACATCATGCCCAGAAATCATCCTTTGCCAGATAAAACAGCAGGCCGGAAAAAATTAAAAACAGCAGAGCAAAAACTTACAGATTTTCCAACACCAGCTTTTCCATTGATGACAACAACATTATTTATCAAATTGCCCTGCAAATTCTGAAAAAAATAAAAGGCATTAATTTTCACAATGGTAATTAGCAAAAAGAATGTTAAAAAAAGAAAACAAGTACAGCTCCTTCAAGGAAATAGAACAAATGGTAATAGCTTTGATAAATATAAATTTACCTTTGTAGTTTTTAATCTTTCCTCAAACCACGATTTAACTTCTTCAACCTGCAAATATCAGGAAAAAGAATAACCTTCTATATAAACATCTAGAAGAGTAGATAAGCAGAAATGAAACAGAGGAAATATACTGACCTTCTTCTTGTGAACAGCAAGTTCTTCCAAGGAATGAGGTTTATACTTATCAACCCACAATTCCTTTACGTTGCTTCTTCCAGAACCTGGTATACAAATCTCTTTCCAGTTAGCATCACAACAGCACAAACAAATACAAGAATTAAAATAACGATGGTGGTGCAAGCAAAAGTAAAGTCCAACAATGTTCAAGTTCAAAGGGAACATCGACAAAGAATATTCCCAAAAAAAATTACAACCAAAGCTTTATGTATATATTAAATCCTCAAAGAAAAGGAGTGGCCACTCTCCGTAATTTTGCATGACATAGAAAATTTCATTCAACATAATAACAACACGAGCTAAAATGCTTGATAATAACAATCTACGCACAGAAAACCACAACCATGGCGTACCAGCAGATACCTTGGACCCAGAAAACAATTCTTCAAAATCTTCTTCAGGAAACCCAACCTGCATTAAAAATCAAAAAATAAATTCACAATACTCCGTAAAGAAATCACGGAATTAATTTACTCCACAACTTCAAGCACCTAATTTGTAAAATCAAGTTAAGTTTATGTGCTACATTTAATAAAAAAGAAAGAATTAAGTGGCTAATAAAACAAAATGAAGATATACATACCTCAAATAAATTAGGGGAGTCTCTGCTAAATCGAGACCGAGAACCTGAAACACGAGGCTTCTTTGGCTGTCTAGGGTTTGTACGAGTAATAAACGATCTAGATTTTGGATTCTTTGTATAGCTTCGATGTGAGTTCGGTTTGTAATCACAATCGTCTTCATCATCTGATGATAGAATCATCAGGTTAGTGTCTCTCATCTTCCTCATCCCCAAAAATATTTAGGGTTTTGTACGGGTAAATGTTGATTGTATTTGCTTCCTTTCGAGAGAGCAGAAGAGCGGGGCTTTTTTTCGCGGGTTTTTAATACATTGATGGGGGTGGGATTTGGTATCTGTTAAAGAGGAGTACAGGAGAAGCTATTGGTGAATACTGAATTTTTTACTATTTTATAGGGTTGCTCTCATGGCCCAAATAAGTTCCTCCGTAGGTTCAGGTTTTTGTATTGGAATTCTATAGCATATGATATTATATAAATTAATTAGAAAAGTACGTGAATGATCCATAAATATTTTTAAAATATTTTTTGAAAAATTTGATTTTTTAAAAAAAATATTTTAATATTATCATGCTATATTATTAATTTATTAAATGAGTTGGATCCAATCCAGCCATTTGAATTAAACCAAAATAAATCCTGTTTAGTTGAGTTAGGCCATTAAGGCCCAACAATCTTTTTCTTTCCTTTTCTTTTTAGGTTAAATATAACCTAATTATCTAAGCTGAGTTGAAATGAGCTCAATCCATGTTCACATATAAACTTTTTTGTCTTTTGCATTTAGAATCAATATTCTGCTTGCAAATGGCTCCCAAGTTTGCAGCCAAAGAAAAAGAGAAGAAGGTTAGTTATTGTAAAGGGTGGCTACCTGGTGGTGTTGAGAGGGCCAACATGTGTTTGGTGGTGGTGCTAGTGACAAAGATGCGGTAAAGGAAGAAGGAGAAGGTTGGCCGAGAGGGAAGGAAAAAATTAGGGGAAAAGGGTTAGTTTTTTTCCCAATTGTAGCCTCCAATTTCTTCATATATAATGCCTGAAATCTATCCCTATTTATAAGGGGTGGAAAAAGAATATTTTATCTTTATTTGGGACAAATCTTAACTCTTAACTTAAAACAGAAGAATCTCGATTATTGGTTCAAAGTTGTCATTATAGACTAAAAAAGTTGGCAGCTAAAGGCAGTCTAAATTGGTTTATTTAGGGCATTATTATGGTGTTTGTAGAGGCAGTTGGTCAATGAAACCTATTTAAAGTTGTAGTACAATGTCATGTCATCGTAGTGGTATATGATTTGCTTAGTTTAATGAGAAGAAAAAGGCATTAAATGTCCTTGAAAATTAACCACCCAAGCTTGTCTATTTTTTTTTATCTTTAAAATGATGTCGCTTTAGCTTTAGGGTTTTAATTTAAAGATTTAACTAAAGTTCAATGTAGTCCTTCAACTTTTGATTATTTTGATTTGTCTCTAATTGGCTTGAAACTTTTACTTTTATGCAATTTTTTCTTTGTCAAACTTCAACATCAGACCTGAATTTCAATGTCCTTTTCATTTTGATCCTTCGTATTGGATTTATGCAAATTAACCCTCAATTGACAATTAAACTTTTAATTCTTTTTAATTTCACTCTTGATTTCAATCACTTAATTCCTTAGAGTTTGATGTCTTTTTCAAAAAATCGTTGGCTATTAATTTCTTCAATTTAATCTTTCATTAACCCTAAATTTTGATTTCTTATAATTTCACCCCTGATTTCAACCTATAGACTTTGTAAAAATTAAGTTTGGTCCTTTAAAATTATAATATTCTTAATTAAACTTAAATTGGGTTTTCAAACTTAATTTTTCACCAATCAAGTCTCTGATAAAATTAATTTGACTCATTTAAAGTATAATTAAGTCATTGCACTTAATTAAATTCTTTAATTTGGCATAAATTAATTCTTAAACATAACTAAACTTTCAATTCAATCCATAATTAAATCAAATTGGCTAGTTAAAAATTTAATTATATCATTGGGTCTAATTTTTATGCAAATTCATCCAACAATCATTTAATGTAATCTTGAATTTGCATTGCCTTTCCAGTTTTGGGTATAATAGGGCACGATTAAGTTCTTAATTCTATCTAAAATTGCAGCTTAATTTTTTTATACATTTGACATCCTTTTTAATTTGCTTTTGCCAATTTGTCAGTCTTCTTGCTATTTTTATTTTTTATTTTTTTAAAAGAAAAATTTTAAGGGAAAAAAACAAAAATGAGTTATGACACTGTATTGTTGCAACCATCATTAAAATATTATTCATTACAATGATTGATATAACACTAGTAATAAAACTTGCATCAAGTTGATGGAGGTTTTTTCGTGCAAAGTTCTAAACACATGTGTGTATTCCTTTTAACTTTGTTGTCTCAAATGAATCTGACTTTTTATAATATCTCCCACGTAAATACCACTTATATTCTGATACTTACATATATTATAATTGAACAAATATAGATTTCGACTGTTGAACTCGGTATTCAACTGAGTGTGCAGTATGTCATCATTTAACAACATTAACCAATTGATTTTTACTACTAAATATTTGACCAACCTTCAAATTAGATCCACATAACATATGTCTATGATTAAATACTTAATCATATGAAACAATAAAACTAGATCTAAAAACATCTTTCAATTCAAGAACATGATGAGTAACATCATCAACACCACCACCACTATCATCATTAACATCATTTTTATTATCATCAGGCTCAAAATAGTCAAATCTATGTTGACAACCAAAAGAATTATTAAACATAGTATCATATATTATTTGCAGCAAATCATCTGACAATAAACTATTTTTACCATTACCAATTGAATTTGAAAGTCTAGCAAAAGTTGAGACACACATAGATTTTGATCGACTACTCACACGTAATGCCGTTGTTTTCAAACCACTTTGAATGAAATAATCATTCATTGTCGTAAAACTATCATTACACACAATCGATACAAGATAATACTGATATTTACTAATTTGACACTTTTATGTTATTTCAATATTAATATCTTATGCCATTATATGTGATATCATTGTTCTGTTCAAGAACAATATTGTCATCGTAATGATATAGCATAACTATGTTATTAGACATTATGTTAAAAACATTGGATTCTAATAAATTTAATGTAATTTTAACTAAATTGCATTACCTTAACTCTAATTGCAAAATTTATAGCAAATTCAATCAAACTCTCAAAATTTAACATTAAAACAGACTTTATAAAAAAATAAACATTATTCCTGATACATTATCAATTGATATTTTTATGCACAATTGCATTAAATCATATGCAAATTCATAGAAAATTAATATAATTCAAAGAAAATGTTAAATTCATCAATAATTCAATGGAACGTGTAATTTATCATAATTCAACTGCATTCATGCTCTATTGCATGAACGAGTATGCTTATTTAACTACATTATTAGTTGACTTCAACAATACACATAAAATCTTCAATTTAGTAACTTAACCTAAATCAACGCAATACATAATTAATTTAATTTATTTTCATGGTCAACTATATCAAATAAACCCTAATTGATTGTATTCTGAACTATTTTATCATTGATTCAACAAACTTTAAATTCATTTTAAATCCTAAATTCAACATAAACAATTATTTAATTTCAACCAGACCAAGTATAATTTAATAATAATGTAGTATGTTTACCTTATTTATAGGACTAGAAAAAGGGTTTGGGCAGCAACAATAATGACAGCGAAGGAAACAATGAATTTTTAATACAAAAACTTGAAATGATGTTTGAAGATTAAGATGAGTTTGATTTTTTATTATTTTAAAAAAAATCAAAGTGATTAATTAGGTTTATTTGGAAAGAAATTAAGGGTGTTAGTGATTTTATTTTACGAGAGAGAAACAATATTGGTATGTTATTGATATTTAATTTATTTATATTTTAATTAATGTTGTGTTCATAAAGCACACATCATCTTAAATTACCATGCTTTAAAAACATAATATATAGTTGATGTTGTGTTTAGAAATATAACATGTAATCATTACATTTCAAAAATATAACCGGGTAAAACTATACCATTTCATTAAAAAAAATTTCATTCCTCAAAATTTTAAATTTATAATGCTATTTCTTTTTTTTTTAAAAAAAAAAACATCACAATTAATTCAAATTATTAGACCTGGCATGTGACCATTTACAAGCCACAATCTCCAATCCACCAACCAACATCTCCTTTGGCCTTCGCCTACCTACCCTACTCCTGTCCTCTCTTCTCTCTCTCTTCAAACTCTTACCATGACTCACCAAACCCACACACTTTCACGAATCTGCACCCCCGCAAACCTCTCTCCCTCTCTAACCCAAACCCGGATCCGCATCCAAACTCATGACTTCCACGGCCAACACCATCTCCCTCTCCCTCTCCACCACCCACAACCCCTCGTCTCTCTCAAAACCCAAGTCCCTCCCCGATTTCTACCTCCGATTCCGTAACCAAAACCCAAAGTTAACCCGGGTCGGAATCTCTGTAACAAACCCGAACAACCGAATTAGAACTTTATCAACAATCCGTGCAAGTACAGCTTCAGTGATGGAAGCGAGTTCGAAAGAGAAATCTTTGCCCACAATAGTGGAAGTTGATTTGGGTAATCGGAGTTACCCGATTTATATTGGATCGGGGCTATTGGATCAACCCGAGTTGCTTCAAAGACATGTCCATGGGAAGAGAGTTCTTGTTGTTACTAACAGTACTGTGGCTCCTTTGTATCTTGATAAAGTTGTTGATGCTCTAACAAGAGGGAATCCTAATGTTTCTGTTGACAGTGTGATTCTACCTGATGGTGAAAAGTACAAGAATATGGTGAGTGTAATTCTTAAGAAACTTAAATAGGCGATTGGATATTGCAAGTAAATTTAAATCTTGTTGCATTGATGTGGACTGAGATTTAGCCGATAGGTAGAAGAAGGTAAAAACAAAAATCTTTTTTTAAAAAACTTTTAAGTACTTATGGTTGAATTCATTGAAATGCAGATGCGCAATGAGTAATTCTACTAGAATGTGTTTGACTGTGATTTAATCTTTTGCTAAGAAGAAAAGGAAAAATTTAATGAATTGGTTTTGAACTTTTGTTCCTGTATGTGTCTACATTTTTTTATGGTAGGTGGGATAAAGTTGAAATGTGTTTGTGTTTGTTTTTGTTTGATAGGAAACGCTTATGAAAGTGTTTGATAAAGCTATTGAGTCAAGGTTGGACAGGAGGTGTACGTTTGTTGCGCTTGGAGGTGGTGTGATTGGTGATATGTGTGGATTTGCAGCGGCATCTTTTCTTCGAGGGGTTAACTTTATTCAGATTCCTACAACTGTTATGGCACAGGTTGGCTTTTAATGTTTTAAGGTGTTTTTTTTTTTAACGGGTTATTTTGGATTGTGATGTGTTAAATGCGGATTACACTTGTTTTATTTTTTTGTTCTGAATTGTTTATTTCTTAGGTGGACTCTTCTGTTGGAGGCAAAACTGGGATTAACCACCCACTCGGGAAGAACTTGATCGGTGCATTTTATCAACCTCAATGTGTGTTGATAGATACTGACACGCTTAATACTTTGCCAGATAGGGAATTGGCATCAGGGCTTGCAGAGGTTATTAAATATGGGCTTATTAGAGATGCAGTGTTTTTTGAGTGGCAGGAGAAGAATATAGCAGCTTTGATGGCAAGGTATTCAATGCTTATCATAGAACATTGATTAGGTTTTGAGACCCCTGCAAGTTGAATTCTTGTGTTTGCACTAACAGGAATAACTTGACATGGAATTCAAACTATTGAGTCTAATTTTTGGTCTTAGGAATGCGTTTAATTAAATCTGAGCTGCCTTAGATATTGACTGTGCACCATCTGGATTGAATTTGATTATCTTTTGAGGTAATTAGAGTAAAAATGTTGCATCTCATGAGGCTTTAGTCTTGCGTGTTTTTATTTTTGGACTTTTCCAACTGCAGGGATCCAAGTGCCATGGCTTATGCCATCAAGCGTTCATGTGAAAATAAGGCTGAGGTTGTATCCTTGGATGAGAAGGAAAGTGGACTAAGGGCAACTTTGAACTTGGGTCACACATTTGGCCATGTAAGTTCTCGCTTGTGCTATTGACACATTTTGTTATTGCATATCTGATGCATGCTTATGTTTATGTTTGTGTGTGTGAGAGAGAGAGTGCATTACTCACATGCTGGGTGATAAGTGTGGTTTGTCAAATTATTAGTTTTGAGTCGTAAAGAAAGTTTCCAAGTTGCTGCATTGGTGTTGATTTGCAGCTCACTTATGAAATTGTGAACCTAATGCTAGACACCCAATCTATCTAGCAAATGTCTCGTTAGACTTTTTTAGTTTGTCCATGTAATAGTACTCTTTTCTCATCCTGTTTATGCTCTTTCTTTTGTGTTTGTGTGTGTTGGTGGGGGCGTGAGGGGTTTACAATCCATCCTTGGATTTAAACTGTAAGTTTTGCTTGTGAGCTTGCTGTCATATAGTGGTTCTCTATTATCATGAACTAGTTCGTTCATGTTGATGGCCAAAAAAGCCCTCACTTTTTAATGGTTTCCTGTGGGCCCCTTTTTTTTTGGCAGGCAATAGAAACAGGATTTGGGTACGGTGGGTGGCTCCATGGAGAAGCTGTAGCAGCTGGCATGGTATTGATTTTGCCTGACTGTTTTCTTATCTTCCACTATTATGCACCAATCTCTACTTCTATTTGCTCATGCTTATCTTGTTTGGGTGCTTGCATTCAGGTCATGGCTGTTGACATGTCATACCGCCTTGGTTGGATTGATGATCTGCTTGTGAAGCGTGTCCACAACATCTTACAACAGGCGAAGCTACCCACTGCTCCGCCAGATACCATCACCGTGGAAATGTTCAAGTCTGTGATGGCGGTGAGGGAGTTAAATGTCACTGTAAGGACAAGTTCAATTTGGTTTCTCTCATCACTAAAGTGTCTGTATTCTTATCCTTTGGCAGGTCGATAAGAAGGTAGCAGATGGGTTGCTAAGGCTAATCCTTTTGAAAGGTTCCCTGGGTAATTGTGTGTTCACCGGTGATTATGATAGGAAGGCACTCGATGAAACACTTCGTGCATTTTGCAAATCATGATTCCCGTTCTCGCTGGGTTCTGGGCCCAGCTGCATATGATTGATGTACCACCAGATGTGACGTGTATTTTAAAGGGCTTGCCTGTATGCTTTACCGTGGTGGCCGTAGACGGCAGACTGACAAGTTGTAATATTAGAAATTTGTCACCAAGCAATAAAGCTGATTCTTATTTTCTTTCCTTTACCTTCTTTTTTGGTCCTCGCCCGGATTAACCACAGAGAAGATCATGCCTTGTATTTAGAAGACTTAAAACGGGCAGCAAGGCTAACCTGCAAGTGAAAACATGAGGTGACTTGAAGGAGGTCAATCAAATTACTTAACCCAGCAAGGTTTTCAATGAAAGTGTTCAAGGAGTGTTAGAAACACCTGGGATGTAAAGAGCTTCAAGCCTTGCTGGTCACTGCGTTTGGTTTGGTGAACCACTGTGGTGTTGACCTGGCACTGGTGACGTCCATGTTAGCGGCCATTAATGAGCAAATGTTGGCGGCCGCTGTAAACTAGTAGTGAACTATCCTTTTGCCATCCTAATGTCGTAACCTCCGTGCATGAATGTCTTCGCAAATCACTTGGTGGATGGGGAATGTTTGACATCAGAAAATTACGTAAAATCCCGTGAAGTCATGCTTCGAGGACTTTGTCACATTAACAAACAAATGAACTCTATAAAAAAAAAAAAACTATTTTACACCTCAATACCAGTTTTAACGAGTTTTTGGTCAAGAATAAAACAATCAATTCAGTGCTATAATCTATAGTGAATTTAGACATATGTACAGATGATTTTCCTCGGGTTTGAGGTTTTTGTAATGTTGAAAGAAATGAAAAGAAAAAAGAATGCAAGTATTTTACAGGGATGGAGTGCCTGCTGTCATCACCTCCTGTTATCTGCAACAAGTTTCAGATAGGGTATCACTACGAGCTACATTTATTCACTAGGCCTGTATCAGTATCCATTTCTCCTCCTCCTCCTCCTCCTCCTCCTCTCTCTCTTCTGTTCTCGAGGCAATCCTTGAAACATTTACAGCGTGACTAGAGACATGCAAGACCTCACGATATTGCGAGGTCATTTTTTTAAAATCATCTTTATTAGATTTTGTGGTAATTAGAATGCATATTTACAGGAATTTCAACCATTTAAATTCTCGAAAAAAATGTATTTTTTAGTCAATTTTTTTTATTCATGCATCTATTTTTTTATTTTGAAAAATAGATTCTATAAGCAGCATGGTTTATTAAATAAAGAGTTATCACTATTAAAATAAACATTTTAAATCATTTAAATTAAAGAGTAAAAAATGTGTTTCTTTCGCCAAAACCCCCTTTTTTATTCATGTATTTTATTTTAATAAAAAAATTGTGTTTTTTTATTAAAAGCATGGTTTTTTAAATAAAACTCATCATTATTTAAGAAGAAACATTCAATCAATATATATATATATATATATATATATATATGTTGATAGTTTCCATGCAATAATATGAAAAAAAAAATAAAAGAATAGTTAATTTTAAAATTTTTTATAAAAATTTACATTGAGAAATAATAAAATAATTTTTTTATTCTTATTGAATATTCATGAGCAACTTTTTTTAAAAATAAAAAATGTATATAATTTTTTTTTTGAAAGTAGTCGCTAATATTATTATAAAAATCTCTCATCTTATTTGAAAAAATATGAGATAATTGGATAATTTTTTTGAATGTTAGTGTATTAATTTTATTTATTATGCAGAGTTCTTGTTTGGCCGGTATGGACCTTAGTTCACCCTCCCTGAATCCATGGAGCCAGAACAGAGCTCTTGTATGGCAGGTAATCTCAAAACCATGTACTTTACTGATTCTTCCTCTCTGTTTTTTTTTTGGACAATGAGATCTACGTTATTATCCGCTAGACTTCTGGCATATAATTGTCTCAGAAATATTCTTTGACCTTGTGATCCAAAGATTGTAATCAACAAATATTCTTTTTTTGTGACTGCAGGGTGGTCGCACAATTCTCGTCTAGCTTGATTACATTCTTACACTACGTATCATCACACAGGCTGGTACTTTTCTCAGATCTCTCCATCTTCTTGACTTATCGTGCTTCCCAATATTTCGATGTCTCGGTTACGCATAGGTTGGTTGCAGAAGGGTGCAAGATTCAAGAAAGCTGTAGTATCTAAAAATGTAAGGAAAACACTACATGGTTGGTAAGGGATGGTGATTGGTGGAGGCCAGGAATAGTTCTTCTGCTTCAAACCTTCTGGCTGTTCATCAACTACATCCTTGGATTCTTCTATGTATGTCAGATGGCGATACCAAATTAAGGGTTCTAGCTTGCATGCAGCATCAAGATCAGGCCTCTGTTTCACAAGCTATAACTTGTCTCTAATGAAACAATGGATCTCTTGCGTTCAATTCTACTCTGAACTAAATTCCTATTTCAAGTACGTGAATGAGTGGATGGTAGGTGAGAAAAATCACTGCTGAAAGCATCAAATTGTTAAAAAAAATTAGAATATAGCAAGGCTGTAGACAGCAGTTAATTAATGAAACAGGAATCACCATGCCTCAAATTGTTTAGGCCTGTGCAAAGCCGAAAGAACACGATTTTCTTGCTATTGCTTGCGGTACAGTTACCATCAGTGTAACTAATTCCACAAGCACCAGATAAGATGGATTGGCATAGCTTGCAAAGCCTCCACAATTTCTTTGCGGCCGGTTTCACGTCATCTACAATTGTGCCCATCACAGTATGGTCAAAGAAATGAATGTGAAAGAACAGAAGGTTGTCCTAAAATGGGAGAGATCTTGTTTTCTCTCTCTTAAAATATAGTGAAATTAAACTCAATGAAGCAGAATGAATTAAGCAGCAAATAGGAGAGGCGTAAGAGCACATGTCGGAGATGTTGACAAGTTTTTCATTGTTGTTTGCTAATACTGGCGATTGGGATCATAACTAAAGTCAATAACTGAAATTCGGAATTGGCGGGGCAGTGATTTTCTCATTTAGTTGGTACAAAAGTAGAAGGTGAAGTTAAAAAAGAAATTATTAAAGCCATTGTTGGCATTTTGCTTACGCATCCCGGTCATCTAAATTAAGAGATTATGAATAATTTTCATCGGTGATGATATATTTCAAAAGGGTTGGGAATGGCCCTCGGTTTTGTGGACCACAAGAAGAGGAATGATGCTACTCAAACCACCTGAAAATGAAGACTTGTGGTTCTTGAAGGACTCCTGCACAACTGCTCTAACAAAGCAATTTGGTGAAAACTGAAAATGACAAAGAGTATCAGTTGTGATGAAGTAGGTTAAGAGGCTGGATAACTCTTAGTGATAATATATACAATTAAACTGTTCATGTCATTAACTGCCACACACTTAAGCCAATTTTAGTCTTGAATCCACCAACTCTCTCTCAATAAAGAAAAAGCTATTACAAGACGCCTAATTGATAATGTAACTGTCAAGATTCATGCATCGCAGACTCGAACTGTCAGAAACATGTGTCCCGTTACAAGACGCCTAATTGATAAACTCACTCTGGTTGAGATTAAGATGTTGATTTTATCACTAACGAACGCTGTATCGGGTTATGCAGAAAGTCTGTGGCCACATCAACATAAAAAAAAAAAAAAAGAAAGAAAGAAAAAGAAAGAGAGAGATTATGAGTTGAGGGATAGGACTATTAGGAAGTATAGGATCGAAGGAATCTCAAAAATTGAGAAATTACTACATGTATCCTCGAAAGTGGGTGGTGTAAGGACACCATACATTATCTTTTATATTATTATTGCAGGGAGCAAGTAATCAGAAGTATATCGTACATAGTTTCTTAAGGGGGTGATATTGATAAAAAAAAGAAAAAAGCGAAGTAGTTAATGTCCGAAATTAATTCCATTCTATTATTTCTTCATGTAATGAGTGGCATACCTTACGTACGAGGATAGGTAAGAGAGAGTTCCGTTTTTTAATGCGTATTTTTCTAAGGAGAAAAGGAAAGGAATGCACCGAAAGAATCGGGAGGACAGGTTTTTGTTTGTTTTTTGTAGCATTTGTTGAGTTGGCCAAGATTTTGGTTTATCTCCTCCTCCTCCTCCTCGCCTTCTCAACTTATGAACGCTTCAACTGCATAATTTCTCGGCCACCTAAACATTCCCTCTCATATCACTTTTTTCTCCCTTGTCTTTTGGTAACCCATCCATCCATCAAAACAAAAGAAAAGCTCTTTCGGTCTCTTCATTTCATCTTCTTGTACGTGTTTTGGTTTTACGCTTTTGGGTTTCTTTCTTCTTCTTAATGAACTGATGGTGATGGCGTGGAGGTGCTGGGATTTGTGTGTGTGATCAGGAGGAAGAGGGTGTTTTGTCCTCAGGTGGTGAAGATCTGAGGCTTTTGCTTCTCTTTTAAAGATATTTTAAGATTTTCCATAATCAATCAAAAAAGAAAGAGAAATGAGTGCATCAAGGTTTATAAAGTGTGTGACGGTAGGAGATGGAGCTGTTGGTAAAACTTGTCTCTTGATTTCATACACCAGCAACACCTTCCCTACGGTAATTCAAATCCCCCCTTTCTATTTCTCTGTGTCTTTTGTGTCTCTCTCTTCTTCTTTTTTAATTTCTGTGAAAAATTGGGATGTGGGTTCTTGAGTTCTGGTGGAAATGATAAATGGGTTTCGTTTTGTTTCTATTTTCATTGTAAGTGTGATGCTGAATTGGGATGTGGGTTTTCTGAATTTTGGTGGAATGGAATCCATTTCATTTCCATTTAAGGGTAATGTTTTGATTCATTTTGCTGATGAACAATCATGGGAGATTAAGATCACTGTAGTGTTGCTGCTCTGTTTCCAATAATGGATTGATCAAAGCTGGATCTTCTAAAAAAGGTGTTATGATTATTATTATGGAAGTTTTGATTTGTCAATAAAGAAATGGGGTTATCTATCCAAATTATTCTTCTTATTTTTCTTCTCCATTTCACGTGGCACAAAATTCTGTTCTTTTGGTTTTATTTTCATGGGATTCAATCAAACCCTTTGCAAGTGGGTATTATTGAATGTAATGCAATTGCCGTATTTTCTCTGCGTTGTTGTGATAAACAGGATTATGTGCCAACGGTTTTTGACAATTTCAGTGCAAATGTGGTCGTCAATGGTGCTACTGTTAACCTGGGGTTGTGGGATACAGCTGGTAAATCTGCATAGATCTTCGTGTATTTTCGTGTACTTTGTGTGTTTCTTACCCCTATTTTTTTATGTGTGTTTATGCTGGGACCTGACTTCGTTTTTTGTTGTATCAGGGCAAGAGGATTATAATAGATTAAGACCATTGAGTTATCGCGGGGCAGATGTTTTCATACTGGCATTCTCTCTCATTAGCAAGGCCAGTTACGAAAATGTTTCTAAGAAGGTTGGAAATTAGATGACACAAGATGCTGTCTTTTTTTCTTTTTTCCAATCATAGATAAACTATTCCTAGTGATTTAAAAAAAAAAAAAAAACATGCTGATGATTTCACACTTGACTTCATTTCCAGTGGATTCCAGAGTTGAAGCATTATGCACCTGGTGTCCCAATAGTTCTTGTTGGAACAAAACTTGGTATATTTTCTTCTCTAATGGGATTTCTGCAGCTGTTTGCTACCTTTTGAGCATCGTCTCAAGTATAGTTAATAGAAGCTTTTATTGTCTATTGTGCATGATTGCCTGTAATATTGTTTAAGTTGCTGTTCAGTAAGTTCATTACTCAATATCCAATGATTGTTGTCTGCAGCAACATGTGTCATTAGAAACTCTATATGGAAAAGGATTTACTTTTGACATGCGATTTGATTTTCTATCCTCTCACTTTCTATGGGTGGATGATACTTAGAGTTCTGCTTTATGCAATTTGCTTCATGATCAATGGTCGCAACTTGATTTTGTAAAAACTTTTCACGAGTATGTAATGGGCATGAGTGAATAAATGGATGGGTGTTACTCTACTAAGGGGGGAAGAAGTCAGTTGTCAAGCTGCATATCTTTCTTATTGTCCCATAATTTTGCTAATTTCTGTGTCTTTCTTTTCTATTCTTTCATATGAGCCTGTATTTCCTTCGACAAAGAGTCATTAATTTGTGATTTGCCATGAGGTAGTCTATCTTTAATTTGTGATTTTCATTCCTTGCAAATTTGTTTTTCATGGAACATTTTCTGAATATAAATCAGAAGTGTATTTCTCAAGTTAGCCCTAACTTTTTTTTCTGGTTTTTAATGAGCCAGATCTTCGGGATGATAAGCAGTTCTTCATTGACCACCCAGGTGCCGTACCTATTACTACAGCTCAGGTAAAAATCTGACTGATTGTTCGTTTGCTGCCATTTTGAGCATTTACATGAATTGTTGTCCTCCCTATTTTTTTAAAGAAAAGCAAACAAATTCTTCCTATAACCACCCAACAATTAATGTTGTTGTCTTCGAATATCTAAAAGGGAGAGGAGCTGAGGAAGCTGATTGGTGCACCTGCTTATATTGAATGCAGTTCAAAAACACAGCAGGTGTAAATATTTTCCTGCAGAAATTGTCTTCTAAATTAAATTATAAGGGAGTTTAAATTCGGTTATCTTGCGGGTGCAGAATGTGAAGGCAGTTTTCGACGCAGCCATCAGAGTCGTCCTTCAACCTCCCAAGCAAAAGAAAAAGAAGAGCAAAGCACAAAAGGCCTGTTCTATATTGTGATTGTAATAGGTGTGAGGAGCCTCTGTGCTACCCATGTTCCTTTCCCCACTTCCATTGCTCTCTCTCTGATAAGCTTAATTTATTGTCTTTCCTGACAGTAATTAGGATCTATGAAGCATCAGGTGGTTTGGTATTGGTTTTTTGGATTATTATGAATCTCTAATTGTTGAATTGAATTACATGATCGCGCACCTCCTGTTCTTTACTCCTGGTTTCGATGTGTTGTGTATTAAAAGATCGGAACATCCCAACTAGGAAGATAACATTGCCGCACTTGGATTCTATCCATAACTGTGTTGCCGTATGAGCTTGGTTATGCTGTATTACCAATCTTGCTTTGGTTTATTATCACATCACGTGCTTGTTTCTGGTAAAAATCTATTCCTGTCATCCATATAAGCAGTGCTCGCAACCTTTTACTTGGATGTTGAATAGTAATCAGAAACATCCTCAAGCGAGTGAAAATAGGGGGGGATGGAGCTGGCTAGGCAACGACACGGTTGCTTTGGTCAATTGGGAAATAAAACATGCATAAAAACCCATGCTGTCTGCAAACAAGTGCAGCTGAGCCAGAAGGGAAAGGATATGATGAAAGGGTGGATATAAACCCATCCATCTATTTGGGAAGGATATCATGGAAGTCAAGACTGCTGAAGTGGATGATACTTTGGGTTTCCTTCCATTGTTCCGATCAAGAATTTATCAAAATCCATCCCTCCTCATGACCTCCGATAGAAGGCATTTTTAAGAAAGCGCTTATGGATGGAAGTAGTAAATCTCATGCATCAAGGCCCCTTCACCGCCTACAATTCCTAGGTTATTTGTTGCAGATTTGTAGCTTGAATTATCTTGCTACTCTTAATGAGGAAACTGAAGGCCGAAACAATAGCAGGAAATACCAAGAGCAGCTGCTCAGACTCTTGCATTGCCTTGCAAATTGCAATAGAAAGATCTAGCTAGGTTATAACTTGGTCAAGTTCATGCCTGAACCAGGCTTTTAGCTAAAGAGGAGAAGAAAATAGGCTGCAGCTCGGATGTGGAAAGCAAATGAAACTTTTAGAACTCAAAACTGTCCGCTACACTTTTTTTTCTTTTGGGGGAGTGGGGAGTCTATAATCAGGCATCCGTTCCCCATCTTATTCTCAATGAAATCAAACAATATCCAGAAGGAGGTCCAAGGATGTTTACTCTGCGTTCTTAATCATGGAATGCTTATTAGCAAAAATGTAACTAAACGGACAGGTCATGCAGCTCTGTAAAGATGACGGTGCCATTCACCAAAACCTGAAAAAAAATTGAAAGGGTTGACTTTGTGCTAAAGAGTCAATTTCATTGACAATCAATAAATATCAGCAGGTTATAAGCACACATGGTGTCAACATTGAACTGGCGTTAGACGCATCAAGCTCCCCAGACCACCAGGAATGCCAGATAACGCAGCTCACTCCACAAAAATATCAACAGCAGTCACCTTCAAACCAATAACATGGAAAGTTGTCCGTGGCATCCGGTCATTGTTTCACACCTTGATGGCCTCATATTTTTCACTAATTGCACCACCTTTCTGTTTCTGGAACTGAAGGTATCTAAGCGTGCTGGCTAAGAATGCATCAGCAGCAGGATCTGGTGGACTGTTGTCACTTTGCATCTCAGTTGTAATCAATTCAATCAGGCTCTGGATTGCAGCCACTGTGATTTGTGGGTTTCCCTTCTCGTAGAAGTAAAGATACCTTCATGTAGAAGAAAGGTTGGCATTTCCATTATCAAAGATCATAAGATAAATTACAGAGAAGCAAATTAAATGAGTTGATTGGAGTAGAAGAATTACTTATTCAGAATCTCAACAAAGAGCAACACTGATCCAGTGTTACCCCGCGCCGCGTTGGACATTTGTTGAGCAGCATTTGCAATACGCAAAGCACGCTTCAGGCAAATCAGAACCCTGGTTCAAAATAAGTAGATAGATAGAGAGCAAATTAATCACAAGCCATTAGGAAAAAGATTTAAAATGCACTCAGAAGCAGCCCACTACTCAAGTTAAATACAGCCAAAATACTTCCTCTCCTACTGTATACTACAATAGCATGCAACCAGCCTGTCCAAGGCAACATCATGACAACATACATAATAGACTATTGATGTCCCCTTAATCACTATTGGACTTTACCAAATACTAAAAGCGAGGCACTCACCTCTCTCCATCTTTCATGTTATCCTGATCGTCAACCCAGAATAGATGTGCACACCCATAAACAGCTCTACACTGATCAGGCTTCTTTAAAAGCTTAGCCGAATACTGCTCAAGCAAGTTATCATATCAGCATCTTCACACAAATAGCTTCAAAAATGTGATTTGAAAAACTTTAATTATAGCAAAACAATGCTATAGGATTTACCCCCGTGGCCTTGTGGGTTAAAGTATCCCTATTCTCTACACCAAAAACATGCATCCTCTGAAGGGTGCCTATTATTAAATGCAGTGCCGTCACCTGTGCTTTTGAATCCTGTTGCAGCAAATATGCACGAGAAAAAACATGACTGATTTTGCAACTTTAAATAAAGCAATATAAAGGTTGAATATAGATGTGAATCAAATAAACTCACTGAGACTTCTTCCTCGTATAGAATATATGCTTGGGTGAAAAATTCATATGCAACAGGCTCTAGATCACAGTCATTGGCAGCCTGCTTGATTAGAAATCAAAAGTAATAAGTAAGAGAGGCAGCTTCATCAAACGGTCCTTGAGAGTATTTAAAATACCAAGCAAATTGCAGTGCCAAGTTCATGTACCTCAGCACACTGCAAGTACAATCGTAATGCCAATTCAGGTGCTGGAACAATTGACAGAGCCTCAATCGTCTGTAAGAGAATGGATTACATCGTCAACTATTCTAATAAATGATCATTTAACCAAATCTATGTACATGATAGACAACTTTCAATGAAGCGCTACCTGATTCAAGAGCTGGAAAATTTTCTTAGGTGAAGTTGATGAATCATCTCCAAAAGGGTTTTCCTCCTGATCTTGGCTGCTGCCTTGAAGTCTCCTTACCAACTGTACACCACAAACAGAAGGCTGAGAATAAGTTGGGAATCCAAATTGGCATTCGTAGAAAAAGATAGGGCGACCATCAATTTCTGGATACTGGAAAAGGGATTAAAGCATGATTCACGTGATGTGACCAGCAATTATTCATGTCAGATGCCAAATCAGATGAACAATGACATTCTCATTCCAGAATGTGCAGCAGCAATTTTGCCAACTTCAAGGTTGTTAGCATTGGGCAAAAGCAAACCTTGAGAGACAAAAAAACAAGTGGGGGAACTGTGAAGGGTAAGCGCTTTGGTCCTCCTGTCATGATATGCTTCTTCACCGTACATATGATCTGCAATTTAGGACGGATATAATATATAAAAGAAGTTCAAAACCACAATACAAAATTAGGCGGAAATCATTCTACCGATTAAACACCACCCACAATTTGCTTCAGTAAAATAAAATAGGTGCTAGCCATTTTACTCTTGAAAAAAGCTGACATGAAGATTTTGAAACGAACATGTACCTGAAACATTTCCTCTTGATCATCATTGTACAGCATCTGAATAAGACGTGCAACAGAATTCTGCTCCTCTTTGAAATCATCTTCATCAACCTAAAGATAAAGGAACAAAACAATAATCACATTACACAATTCAAAGGCTTAGTTTCATGAGCATATTAGAGGAGAACAGGTAAATACTGTTAACTGGATGGCAATAAGAAACAATCATAGCATATGTGGTTATCAGCACTAGAAGTTTGATTTTTCTTAAAACTTCTGCAGCACAAATTTCATAACATGAAAAGTGAAGTAATTTCAAATAACCTCTTCTTCAGCCCCATCCAGATCCTTGATAAGCCCTGTCATTAATTCAAATAACGCCTCAACCTACAGAATAAAATTAAACTAAGATTCAGTATTCAGAGCATGTTAGAAAGATTAGCATGCACAAGGGACAGGACCATACCTTGTCAGCAGTAGAGATGCGTGTGTTATTTTTCATAATACTTTGAATTATAACAGTTGCCATAATTTTATTTGTCTCAATATCAAGGTATTCCATTACACGAGGATAGTTTGAAAGCTTCAATGCAGTGACAATGTCATTATATTTCTCTAATGGAGCACTCAAAAGAGCAACAATTTGTTTTGTGGCTTTGCTGTCGTTAAGCTTTCCTTTGCCAGATAGTTTCTTCACACATGCTCCCTGAATAACAAACAAAAGAATCAGCTCACCCGTCAAAATATACAGCAGAACAAAATAATATAAATAGTTTCTTGTTTTAATAAATTAGTTATAAGAGAATCAACCTGTTTCGCTTAATTGGAATTTCAATGCACGTGATCTTTCTTAATTTCTTTGATGAAATTACTCATTGACTATTTCTGCAAGCCAAAATCACTGCTGAAGACTGCCCAAAGAGGACAGCAGAGTATAAATTTTAGAAACCTTTCATGCATAAAAATCTGTGTCCCAACCAGTCATGATTTTCCCTGTCAAATTTAATTTCTTACAGTGCTTAACAGATCTCTTTTCAAATTACTAGGAAAACAAATCCTGCCTTCTCTTGGGTCAAGTAAAAAATTCATCCCAGTTAGAAAGCAAGGCCCATTATATGATGTTACATAGCGCGTGTATAGTTAGTTCAATGCATCTTTAACTACTTTCTGAAGGCATAACCAGAAAAACAAAATAGGACAAAACAGAAATGTTAAGTGGTTATATCTCTAATTGGTATATGATAAAATCAATTTTACAAAACCATGATGTAAATTGCAATGTAGAAGCATTTTAGGGAGTCATATATACCAGCACTTGATCAGCATAATCCAGCCGGTCAGGGTGAACATGGAGAGTAAATGTAAGAAGAGATGAATATAGAGTTACAGCTCCAAAAATTGGCATATCAACTTGTGCTTCTATCACCTGCATCAACACATTTGTATTACTATATTTCAATTGTTTTAGCATACGCTATGTAGACTAATCACTGTAACTTAACACATGGTGTCAAAACAAATATAAGCAAGTATTGTCATTTTGAAAGGCAACATCAAAATCTCCCCAAATTTGTAGAGATTTCGAAATGGGAAACTTTTAAAACAGCACTTCAACAATGATAAGCACAGAGACAGAGCATTGTAGAATCCTGTACTCTTCTCAAAAAATGAAGTTACCAAATTCTGCTCCTTTTTCTGGTCTAGCAATCTAAAAGGGCTGGTAGACTAGATTTACCTTTCCTATGGCATTGTTCAATTTGGAGAAGGCTTCTACTTGCAAGAATTCAGGTAAAACTTCTGCGCTTGATGCAGCGTAATTTGATAGCCTCTCCATCAATCTAGATAACACTGTCTTGATGTCAACAGATGGCTGAGGGACACAAGTTGGAAATAAAGAAGCAGTTTTAATTGTTTCATTTAAGCATATATATCAAAGGAGGAGACTAACAAGCTAACATGTGACCATGTCAAATAGAAACAATGAGTACAAAATTACACACCTGAAGTTGGGGGCAAGCACCCAACAATATCTCAAGAGTTTGCAAATGATATTCATCAGGGAAGACTTGAATTATGCAATCCATCAGATAGAACTGTGCGATTTCATCTTTACAATTGACAACCTATCAAAACCATTGAAAAAGAGGGTTCAGTTTAGGATAGTTGGCAAGCATGCATCCCATCCACGAGCTCAAAATACAAGATTTTATCAAAGTGAAAAGGTCAGGCCTGTTCAAGAACTCTGGGAAGCACTGTATCTTTGTACATGTCAAGGTCAACACCTTCTATCTGGCTGAGGACATGCAGGTTCTTGCCAACCTAATAACATATGAGGGGAACAAATGCTAAGCTTTTTAAAACTGCAACCACATACTTCACAAAGTTGTATTGCAGTGAAATTAACCATTTACAGGTCACGGGCATTACAAGATCACGCAGCTCGCTCCTTTCTTTCTCCCGCTTCTCCTTTTCCCGGGCAGGTCCCTGCAGACCAGAAAGCCCGATACCAAGCCTCAACTCATGATCAGCTAAGAGTATGAATGATTCATAAGCACTATAAGACCTGCATGACCAGAAATCATGCCCTCATGATACATTTTACCTTTATGACATGCAAGCATTGCACATGCATGCTGAACATGAGAGCAGGTAGTCACATATATTTCAACCAACCTGATGTTGCATTCGCACCCATAGCTTGTTCATCTCAGTGAAATTTTGCAGAACAAATTCCACAGCATCCACAACCGTGTCAGCATCTCTGCAGGGGTTCAGGAAGCAACTCATTTAGTCAGTTCCAATACCAATCCACCAACAGGATCATGGGGAAACAACAGAACTGACAAGAATACTTTCCATCAGCTTATGGTCAGTAACTTGAATTAAAGTGTTTGGATGCCACCATTATAAGAGCAAACAAAAGACTTATATAGCTATTCATTTTGTATAATCTCAATGCAAGTAAAGATGGATGCATAGTTCATTGAGGATCTGGTCACCCTGGCTCCAGCCATCACCTCAGATGGGCAGATCCACTTTCAAGTATTAGCCATGACCTGATCAAAGTCAAGCCCAACCAGCCACAATGGTCTCCAGACCACCAAATTTGCTCTCTATAACCACATAAATAAATGCCTTTATCCTAAAATTAAATAGAACCCATAGCGATCATATCATATCCTTACCCTTCATACTCTGAACCGATATCAGGTAATTTATCCCTACTGACTTGAGAAAGGTAACTCCTTAAGAAGAGGCCACGTACAGGATGCTGAATGCCGCGACACATTTCAACAAGATCTTTAAGAACATCTTTTGCTGGAGCTTCTTTAGATTTAATATATACAGATCCTACAGTACATAGGAGATACCTGGAAGGACAAAAGATTGCAGTAAAGCAAAAAAAATGCATACACAAACACTGATAATTTACGTGACTGACTGACATCTCTATAGTGAGAGCAGAAATGAAAAAAAAAGAATCCTTGCAGCAGACTCCAAATAGCTTGGCAGAGTTCATTAAAAAGAGGACAATCTGGTATGATCAAAGATACTCATTGCTAGCAGAAACCAATAAGCACTCAGACACAAAAAGAGAAATTATGAAGTTACAATTGAGAAGCTTCATTGTCATTTTCAGTAAACATTTTCAGTCTTCTAAGTTCTCACTTGCAAAATATATCTGCTACTTTCATGTTGAAACTTACAAAATACATTTTCAACTTCAAAAATATCAGACACGCAAACTAAAGAAACAGCACAGGCAGAACAAATAGTCTTCATCTAAAGATATCAATTTAGTTGTTAAAGACTTAAAGGAATTGCATAATTTTCTGCTTAAGGACTTCCCCTCCTAACTAAATCAATAAATAACTACATCAGGCAAATCTATCAAATTATAGTTCTCAAGTATTTTCACATTGTGGGGAAGCTATTAATGAGTTTGTTGTTGGCTAATATACTCATTAATGGAGGATAACAGAATAAACCTTAAAGGCATCGAGGAACCTATTAAAAACGCATAACCCTCTAGTTTGAAATTCATGTTTGCATGACACCAATGTATCGAGCACATACTAGCAACAAGCTACCACTGAAACTCCTTGACTTGATGTTTAAACTGCATCGCTTCTCTCTGATAGTTTAAGCAACAGATTCAATTCTCTCTGATAGTTTAAGCAACATATTCAATTTAAACAGCGTAAATTTAGCAAGTAACATCTGAAACCCTTAGCTTTCAATGACAGCTCATCAATCAAAAACTAACCAAAAATACAAAAGCAGACCAATTGTGACATTGACACTTACAATCTCGGCAAGATGTTACCAGCATGTTGCACAAGTTCATACAAATCAATAATTGAACACCCACGCCGCGCCTCTTCTTTAAAAAACATCTCCAGCTTCCTCAATTCATCAAATGCTCTCATATCTAAGGAAGTCAATAACAAAAACACACAAATCACGCACAGTTTCTCTCGTTTCCAATCCTTGGAAAATAGATCTCAAGATCTTGAAGGTTTGAATTGCTTACATAATTCATAATACTTATGAGGAGAAAGCTTCGAAGTCCGTAACTCCGATAACATCTGCGCTGAGTACTTCAAAGCATCTCTTAAATTATTCGAATCCTGAACCAAAATTCAACAGTTAATTCACTCAATTGCACCCTATTTTAGACTAATTTAATCAATTTCTCTCAGGTTTTCTCGATAAACAAACATGTATGTGACAAGTTAGGGTTTTACCAGAGCGCGATGCATGTAAAAAGCGTTTTGTTGAAGGCCAGCGATCCCTGCCGCTAACCATTTCTCTTCGTTTTCCACTCCGTCTGCGATCATTTTCTTTTCTCTCTCCAAAAAACTCTCTCTCTCTAAAACGACCTTTATAAATTTTATTGAGGTTGCGTTTTGACTCCTCAAGTCTCAACCGACTGTCAAGTATTTCATTTTTTCGTATTTTGGATCTGCGACATCTCTTTAGGTACACGTTTGTTACTGCTAATGGAATCTAAACCGTCCTTTCTTGAAAGATAAGATCAACGGCTGATGATTCTCCACGTCATTTAAATATTTTCAACAGAGAAACTCATTTAGTCCCTATTATAATATGTGTCGATTGGGTACCGTACTTCTCCGTACAACTCTCAATCTAGTCCTTTTGTTTGAAGTTTGTCAGTTTTTCTTCTTGTTCCACTTTTGTGTGACTTTCATTGATTTTATCTAAAATAAATTGTTATTCTTAATGTATTTTATATTAATATATTTTACATGAAAAGTGTATTATTTTGGTATATATGAAAAATAATGCTAAAAGGAAAAACTGTATGATATAGTGAAAAAAATATTTTCATCTAGAAATTATTTTTATTTAATTCAACTTTGTTTTTACTTTTATTAAAAATATTTTTAGTTGATCAATTTTTTTCAAAGTGAGTAAAACATTAGAAGGTGAAGAAAATATTTCACAAAGGTAAATTTTGCATTCAATAAACATAAACATAGCTTAAGGTAATGGACATATATAAGATAGAAAAATATCATTTTTGGTTAATGGAGATGAGGACAAAATTCAAAATTATATCTGTCTCAGGGATCAAAATGAAAAACTTTATGTCTCAATTTTTAGGGGGCATGTGGGACAAAGAGAAAGGTGAAAATTTTAAATTTTTTTTTTATGTTATCCTTGTTAATTTTTTTATAAAAAAAAAATCAAACTCCTCCTTTACTGAACAATCTTGGGTATTGATTATGTATAAATATTTTGTACCATTAGATTTTCTTAACAAATGAATAAATAAATAAATTTAAAAATATAAATATTTATAGAAAAGAAAGAAACTTGCCAAAAATTCATATACATGGAAATTCATAACCATGTTATCTTTGGAATATGACGAATTAAATTTTTAGATCTAAAAGGTGTGTATTTAAATTTTATGTTGATTTTTTTGTTTATTAATGATTTTTTAGCTCAGATTTATGGCTATAAAGCCTATAGAATTGTTTAGATGTGTATTTTGATGAAAACAATGAGAAATTGAAGTTTTTTAACAATTTTACAGAAGCATGCTGAAATTCAATGCAAACACCCTAAAATATGATGGTAACACAGAAGAAAATGTTTTTGTCGTAACCCTGAATTTTCATGCTAGGGCTTGGCTTCAAGCCCCATAATTTTTATTTTATTTTTCTTCTGTTTATTATTTTCTAATTTTTTTTTAATAGTTGCTATTTTTATTTTGTCTTTTTTTTTTATTTTTTATTATTTATCTTATTCAAAGAAAATAAAATAAATATTATTTTTTTATGTTTTTTATGAGATTTTCTTAAACAATTATAATACATGACTTGTTTTTGTAATCTTTTAATCTGTGTTTATATACTATTATATTATATTAAAGAAAATTATTCAATGAAAATAAGTATAAATTTATTATGTATTTTTTCATGATTGAATTCAATGAAATATTATTAGGATACACAAAAACAAAAAAAACCTATATAATATATACAATTTTATTTAACAAAGCTTCATATTAATGTTTTAATTATGGAATAAAAAACAGTGTTTATAAAAATAATATACCATTTATTTATGGTTGTGGTTGCTTTACAAAATATTTTTTATTTAAAAATATATTAAAATAATATTTTTTAATTTTTAAAAATTATTTTTATATCAGCACATCAAAATAATTTAGAATACTAAAAAATATTAATTTTAAATAAAAAATAAAATAATTTTAAATTTTTTAAAAAACACTTTTAAAATATAAAAATAACAAAACCTAAACTAATTTGGTTCTCCCACGTTGCACTGCAAGACAAAGTATTTCTTTCTCGATTCAAAAAAGCATGTTGGCGTTGTTAACTTTTTTTCCATTAAAAATTATTGACTACAAACTAAAAAGTTTATACATATATTCCATAAAATTAATTAAAAATTATATATACCAATAAAAAATAATAAATCAATTGATTACAATAAAAAATTGAGTTGAAAAGTTAAGATAAATATATTATTTATTAGAAAAAAAGTTAAATATTTTTTACATTTTGAAATTGGGTTGGAAAAATTTTAATTGGTTTGAATAAATATAATTTACTTTTTTCATCAAATAGAGCATTAATGTTGAAGTTTATATTAGTTAATTTACCGTGAAAGGTTTAAATTTGAAATAAAAAAAGTTAAGTGATAAAAAAAAAGGAAACATTAAAAGTAATTATTGATGAATAAAAAAAGTTAAGTGATAAAAAGAAAAAGGAAACATTGAGAGTAATTATTGGTAAGTGTGGATAGTGTTTTTCTCCTATGTTTTATTTCCATTATTTTTTTAATATTTTTTCCATCTCAAATTGCCTCTTGTGTTTATAATTTCAAATACCATTTTATGATTTATTGAGTATCAATTTTGTAAAAGCACACTATAATTATTAAATAAAAAGTAAAAGTAACCAGTAGAAAAATACATGAATGAAGAAAAAATGTTGAAGTTTCTTAGATGGGAAGTAATAGGACAAATTCAAAAAAAATAAATACTTGGATATAAAATACTTGATAAAAAAGGAATTGAACGAAAACATAGAGTTGAGGTTGTTGAAAAAAAGAATCTAGTAAAAAGAATGACTCGAATGAAAAAAATAAGAGATGGTTTATTATATGAACACTATTTTTAACAATATAATATTTTGACTGAATTAATAATTAATTAACATAAACTAAATTGTACGGGAAAGTACCATAATAATGAATAATATTCTTTTGAAATTGTCCTCTCACTTACTTAGATATTCATAGGGACACATGTAGTATTGGCAAATCTATTAGGATCAAATTTGACTTTTGACTTTTATCATGAACAATGAATTAACTTTAAAAAGAAAAAAAAACATTAACTTGCATCAAGGAACCTTTAAAATAAATTTATTATTTTAAGCACAATAAAATTATTTAACTATCTTAAAAAGCAAATTAAATAATACCTCTTTCAAAGAGCTTTTTTGTATTTTCAGTTTGATATTTTTGTTATACTCATGTTGAATTAAAAGCAACTTACTCTTTTGATAAATAAATAAAAGTTATATAAAATGAAAAGTTATCGAAGTATAGGAGTGTGTGTGATTTGTTCTTCACTTCCAATTTGATCATTATTTTTCATATAGTTATTTATTTTTATTTTTATTTGTTATTTTTTTTAATTTTATCCCTCTTCATTAAATTTCATTTTAATTTTGTATCAAATCTTGTAAACCCCAAAAATATGAAATTACATGAAATCCTAAAATAAGATAAAATTAATGAGAAATAAGTAAATGAAAAATAAAAAAGAATCTAAACGAGCAGTAAATGACATATAGATGGTGAACTTTCCAGTTCATAAGTACATGACTTTATAAATAATAGAGAATTTTGCCTGAAAAATATAATAAAAAAATTAACAAATAAGTATAGTAAATTCGAAATAAAGTTTTTGAGAAATAACTGAAGATATTGATAAAACTAGGCGATTTCAATAATAAATTATACCAAAAAGTTTAGAGAATCACCCGAAAATAAATAAGAGTTTTAGTGAGTAGTGAATTTATAATGAACCAAAAAAATTATCTTTCCTCTTTGTATATATAGCTAACAGTAAACTTATAGAAAAAAAAAAGAGTTTTTTCTTGATTTTATCTTAAATTTGTGAGAGGTTTCAGGGTTTGAAGGATTTAAGGATTGATTTATTGTATAGAGAAACACTTAGATACTAAATTAAAGAAGATTAAAGGAGAGGGAAAATGAGTTTCATAGAGAGAGACAAAACAAACAAGATTAGAATAAGATGAGAATTGTGTGGAAATTTGATTGGAAGCAATTTGAAGCTCAAATAATTGGATGATAAAGTGCTTGAAACTTATCTATACAAGTAAGGTTTAGATGATTTTGAATAAATTCATGAATATTTGAGTTTGGGCTCTTAGTGAAATTATGAAAAGTATAAATTTATTTGTGATTAAATTAATTGAGTTGGAACTAGTTGTAATAGATGTTAAATCATGAAAAATCAATAGTAAATTATGATGGTAAAAAGAACTTAATGACTGGCCAAGAGAGGAAGATTGATTGTGAGTTTGTTTAATTTGATTAAATATTGTGAATTGTATATTTTTGGTGCGTGTTATTATATGAAAGATGAATTTAAATGAATTGAATTATACTACTCTTATTGTGATGTCGTGGTCGCACAAATTAATTACCCTAATTTAAAACACAACACACAAGATAGTATAGAGCAAGCAAGGGGTCGATCTCACAAGAAAGATTTAGTTCAGATTTTTATGCTATACGTTATGCAATTGGAGAGTTTTGATTTGTGATGATCTAAACTATGGAAGAAATTAAACTAACAAACAAAATCAATTGAAATCGAAATTTATCAAGAAAACAAACCTTAGTTGCAAGCACACATCCACCAACGGAAATTAGAACCGATCCTTGAAACAAAACTACAATTTATATTCTGAATTTTTATCTTTTCTTAATGTTGGTTAATTAACGGATCCGCCGTATAGCTAACCCTAACCAACAAACAATCACAATGTCCGCATTAATGATTTAGTTCAATGGCAGCCCTAAGAACTAGATATTTGAGTGTTCTCCCTAAGTTTAATAATGTAGTTCCACCACAATTATCAAGCTTAGTTGCTTCACAAGTTCATACATCACAACTCCGGTTTTGATATCAAACTTAGCAATAAATTGTTCACAATAATAACTTAGAGTTTCGCTCTAGCAATTATCAACAACAATCATAGAAAATATGCACAGGAAAACAACCATACTTATTCATAATATAAACTGAAAATAAAAGAAAGAATAAATCTCACGGTTCTTGAAATCCGAAGGTTTGTTGTGTCCTTACAACCAAGAAAAAAGCTTAATCGTGCATAACTATTGAACAACTACTCTTAAAGAATAAAGAGAGCATGATTTTTTGGGTTTGTAGAGGAGAGAATTTGTGTTTCTTAACTTCTGGCTGCTGCTCCTCTTCTCTCCTCTCTCTCTTTCTTTTTATATGCTAAGAAACCCTAATTTCTAATTTACAAAGTAGTCCTCCCTTAAGTTGACAATTGACATTTAAGTACTTCAATAACTATTTTCCCTAAAAAAGAGAAATAGCCTTACATGAAATCTTCAAACTCTGACTTAGAGGAGCTAAATTAATGATATAAAAACTTGGATGACGGTTTAGAAGTTTTGAAACGTAATTTGGACTCATTTCTTCACGAAACTTGATTGCTGGCAGAATTCAGTTGTCATCTTTGAAAAATCATATCTCCCTCATCTGACATCATTTTTGGATGAAATTTGAAGCGTTTATAGAAATTTGAGTCAGGAATCCAAAAACATTGAGTTTGCATAAATTGAACTTCTATAGCTCTAGATATTGAATTTTGAATAGACAAAGGTCAACAGTGGCAGAATGCGAGATTTGACTTTGAAGGATGTGATTTCCATGATCTTCCTCTTTTTATTTTTCTTGCATTACGTTTCCAGGAAGGTATGGATGTTAGCTTTTTAGTGCCACTAGAATCACTTTATTTTGATCTCTAGAACTCACGCTCTGCACAAAATATCGACTGAACATCAAATCTGCTAATTATCTCCAATTTACTCCTTTTTGCATTTTTCATCTAAAAGTGCCTTCAAAACATAAAACAATGAATATCAAGGCATTTTACATATAAAACATGGACAAAACATTAGGTAAATATGGGTGAAACTATCAAATAATATGGTTACATCAACTATATTAGGGTTAAGATTTAAATTTATGGAGAATTAGTTTTTTTTTTAAGAAAATTGTTTGGAAATTAGGTTAATTGCTTTTAATTCTTGTAAATTAGTAAATATTAATGGTGTGGATGTGGGTATGATGATTTGAAATGAATTGAAATAATATATTCTGATAAAGTTGAATTTTTAATGTATTTTGATTTAGGATTTGATGATATATTGATTATATGAATAATTTATGTTATGTTTTGGGTTATATGTGTGTTGAGAGAAAAATAAGATTTAGAGTCAGTAATGGAAAAATTATAAGAAAAATAGATAATTATTGTGGAATATTATAAATGTGATTAACTATGTTTATTAAGAAATTTTTTTTTTAACAAATGGTCGAACTATATATATATATATTAAAAATATAGTTCAGTAAAGTTTTATACTAGAACATGTAAGAAAAATATAATTTAGTAAGTTTTATTTTAGCACATGTAAGAATGTGCATGAAAATTGTTTATATAGAGAGCAGTTTTCTTTTAATTAATTCACTCTGTACAATTTAAGTTTCATTAAATTTTCATTTTAATTCCCCATTCAATCTCTTTTTTTTTAATTTAGTCCAAAAAATAATAAAAAACTTTTAAAATTCTCAAACATATACATGCACACAAAAACTTCATTATGATAACCATTACCAATTTGTTATTACATAATAAAAATTTATAAACAAGGTAGAAACTAGTTAATTTTAGACTAACTTAATTTAATTATTCAAGAACATTATTCTTTATTAAAATCATAATTGAGATTATAAAATTTGTTTTTCAACATTGCTTGTTTGCTCAAAAAACTAAAATACAACACTACATTTTTACTGAAAGGAGAGTAGTTTTATTTCACAATTTACGCACCTAAACTATTTATTGTTGTAACTTGTCAAAATTGTCCAATACAATTCCCAGCCTAACCTCCCTTCAAATTTTTATCTATATCTAGAATTTTAGAACTTCAAATCAAACAATATTAGTTTTGTTGGAACACTAACATCTTTAGCATTAATTTCTATGAAGAAACCTATCTCAGATTTCATGCTCCAATCCCATTTAGAATTTAAGAGATAAAACTATTAAATTTTCATCTACAAGTTTAATAACACAACCAAATATTTTTAGCTAACTTTTCACAACTCAAAACAATCATTGCCATGTTATATATCATATAACATCACTAAATATAACTTTGTAAAACCAATCAATCTAATTCACAATTCACACTAACAATAACATAATTAAAATAAAATATATATGTTCCATTATAAGCCTTCATTTATATATTAACACATATTGATTTATTCAAAATCAACATGCTCATTAAATTAACCAAACTTTCTTTTTCAAAGTATGTTATGGTTGGCATCCTATACCACCTATCATTTCAAATTATTTTTGGTTTTAGGCTATTTTAATTATGAACTAACTTAATTTTGTTATTTTATAACAATTTCTCAATATTTTCAAAATCCACATAGAAACTTTAACACAAAATTCATGATTAAAGTATCAATTCTCAATTAAATTTAGTTAGGCTTGCATATTTAACAAATACGTGGTTATAATTGTACTGCATATAGTGAGATGTTACAAACTTGGTCATTATTTTTTTGATTTTTTATCCTTAAATTAATTAATTTTTATTTTAAATCTCATCCTTTGACATTACATTTCAATTTATTTATTTTATGTTGGATTTGCTCTTTATTTTTTTATTGTAATTTGTTTTATTTTGGATCTTTTTTTATTATGTTTTTTTTTTCTATTTCATCCCTCTGTATTTTTTTTATTGTTATACGAGTTTGGAAGGTTAACATAAGTTGACTTTAATCTTTTTTATATATATATATATCATCATTCAATTTTTAATTTTTTTAAAAATTAATCTTTATATTTTTTTGTTATGGTTGTGGGGTTGGCAATTTAATCTGGCATGACTAATATTTTTTTTGTTATTTTTTTTAAATTTTATGTCTTAATATTTTTTTTATTAAGAATTTTACTTCGTTATTTTTATGAATTTGCCTTCAACATAGATAGTTCTAATTTCATGACCACAATTAAGAGTTTTGAAAGCTAACACAAGTTGATTTTATTTTTAGGTTTTTTTATTTTTTTAATTTCATTATTGAACATTTAATTTTTTCAAAATTGATTCAATGCTTTTGTTTTTTCATTTTTTTATCTATATGGTTATTTCAATTATGTATCCATGGTTGTATGTTAATGAAGTAATTTGAATTGACTCAAATTTCTTCTTTTTTTTTTAAAATTAATTAACTTTTTAGTTTCATCATTCGCTTTCAGGTTGTTTTATAATTGAACTTCATAATTTGATTCGGTTACCTTTCATCAATGATTTTTTTTTTATTTTTTATTGGAATAAATAATACTTTGAATAAATAAATAATTTATTCTAAGAAATATAATTATTAAGTATATGATTTATATTGTAAAATTAAATATCTTAATTTTAGTTATTTTTTTTATTAAATATTAATTTAGCTAATTAGATGTGTGTATAAATATTTTAATTCATGATTGAGTATTTTTTCCTTTAAAAAAACACAATAGAAAAGCACGTGTAATTGTAATATATATTGTTTTAATTTTGTTCAATCTTGTTTTCTAAGAGTTAAAGATAAAATTTTATGTCACGTAATTGTAAACCGAACAGTATACAAAACGACCTCGCCCTCTACGTGCCGTCTCTTACTATCTCGTCTCCATAGTTCTACCCGTGTTCTGTCCCCTCACCGGAGTTAATATTAAAAACCACCGCCATCTGACCCAATCAACAGACACCTTCACCACAACATCACCACCCATCTTCTCTCTCCACTGTCTCCCTCTCCTACTTCAAGAGAGACAACACACGATCACCACCACGCACGTCCAGCAATCCGCTGCCATACCATCACCAGCTTCGACATCAACTCTTCCCACAGCCACGATCCAGTACCGGTAGCATCTCCAAACAGCTCTCAAGTCTCTTTGGGGTCAAACCAACCAGGTTTCACGAAGGCTGTTGAGTTGGATAAGGCTATCAGAATCGGTCTTAGGAGGTATCTCCTTTGCTTAAAATACATGAGTTCATATGTGTCTCTGTTTTGAATGTCTTTGATGTATTTAAATGCATGTTTAGGTTCCGTTTGATACATGATGGGAACTCTTACAGGATTTAGGAGGGTCTGAAATGTTTGCAAAGCTATTTTAATGTCTCCCATACATGGTGTGATTTTTCTATTAAATACATGGAACTGGTCCTCGTGGTAGTGGAGGATCGAATTGAGAGGTCGTGTTCTTTGTGCGATTCTGGGTGTCGAAAGTTTATATATATATATATGTGTGTGTGTTTGTGTATTTTTTGTTCTGTTAAGCATATGAAGTTGGGTTTCCGCTAAGGAGCTAAGGGCTGGGACTTTTGAGTGGAGGACATGCCTCTGATTTTATTTTTTTTACAATTCAGAAGGTTTGAGTTTTAATTAGTCTGTGTTAGGCTTTGATAGTGCCTAGGTTGCTTAGCATGGAAACTATGATAGCCAGGGTTTGGGTGTTTGACGTCTGCTTAGCATGCCAAAATGTGCTGATTTTTTTGTTTTGTTTGGAATAAATCTGCTTGTATTGGTGTTTTTTCACGGAAATGGAAGGACATGAGGTTCTGCTTTCTTCACAGTAACATGATCATTGCTTAAAATACATGAGTTCATGTGATGAATGTGGAGGCAATGTTGTTTTCAGCCTCTAGTGCCTGATATTTTGGTTAAAATTCGTAAAAAGTTGAGGTTTTTAATTGAATTTGCGCTATGCGTGGCTGTTAAATGTTCTTTCTTGGGTAATTTTTTTATGTTTTAATTTTAGGTTGATGGTTGATGATGACTACTCCAGTTTTTAATGTTTTCAACAGGCATGTCAACTAGTTCAAGTGCTGCTGCAGTCAGCGGGGCCTCACTGGAGGACCATTTCTGGCAATCAACAGCCGAGGAATCATCATCGTCAATTAATGAGGCATTTCCCTTCTCCTCTGGAAATCCTAGGATCGAAGAGACACGAGGCGTTATGCACCTTTTCTCCAACAAGGGCATTTCAGATCTCCCTGTATACCATGCTATCAGTTTATGTTTGTTTGTGTGTTTGATTTTGATGATGTGATTAATGGTTTTCAATTTGGTTGATAATGGTATAGGTCGAAAGGAAACCTCTAGTGGCGGTGGTTGGAGTGCCAAACCACATGACTTATGCTGACTTCTGCCAGTTTTGTGCTTCTTTCATTCACCACATTCTGGAGATGCGAATTGTTAGGTAATATTAATGACTTCAACAATTATTGAAAAAAATAATTCTTCTATTGCATCAAAGTACTGATTTGTTGCAATGAATGCTAGGTTAGATGGAATGGAGGATCGTTATAGTATTCTTATAAGATTTGATACTCAAGACTCCACTGATAAATTCTACCTTCATTTTAATGGTAGACAATTCAATTCTTTGGAGGTAAGCATCCTTTTCTTTAACAATTTCTGTCCTGTTGCTCTCATTATTTATTTATTTCTTGAAATCAGTTATCTCATTGTATTATTACCGAGTCATTTTAATATTTCTACAGGAGGAAGTTTGCCGGGTGCTTTTCACTGTTGATGTCCAGTTCACTGGTTACAGTGGTTCACTTGAACACACAAACCCATCTCCAACAAGCACAACTGAGCAGCCTTCTTGTCCAGTTTGTCTTGGTATGTTTAGTTATCATTATAAAGCTATTCTTTGAGAATGCTTCATATTTTGGAATGAAATTTGAAAGAGTTATAGAAATTAGATGGATGGTATAGGACATCATAAAGGCATTCTCAATAAGAGATAAGATTGCTAGAAAAGCAAATAAGCTTTATTAAAAGTATCATCTGTCCGTTTTTCTTGTTTATATACTTTGGAAGCGGTAATCTCTTTGCTTAGTGGACCACACATCTATCGAGTGCTGCATGGTCTTTGTTTAATCATGAATACATTTTGAAAGTTATCCCATGACCTTTAATCTCTGTTTCTCTGGTTCACTTAGTTTTCTTAGAGTTCAGTGGCTAAAGGGATTTCTGATGAACATATTCCTCACTACAAATTAATTCTGATTTTTACCTTAGGAGCATGAGAGGGGGTTGGTGTTAAGTTGTGATGGAGGCATTAATTAGGTTGTGGGAGGTCATGAAAAATTCTGTCCACGTTGCATGGTCCAAATATTTCTCAAGTATTTTTATTTTTCCCACTGGTGTTCTATTTTGATTCCAATTTCTGTAAAACACTGCTCCTAGTGGTAGTCCTAAAAAGAATGTACTAGATCACAACTTGATGCAATCAAGAAGGTAAGGTGCACACATAGAAAGCAAGTGGATAAGTCAAAGATAGACCTTCACATGGGTTCTTTTGCTTTAGAATTTACTATGTCTGCCTTCCAATTTACCTCCACTAAGATAATTAGACCACCTGAACTATTGTTTGCTATGCTACTATGAGTTATACTAGTAATTTGAGATCCAATGGCTGGAAATGGCTTTCTTGCTCATTTTCATGTCTTTTCTTCTTTTCATTCTCCTCGCTTCTATATTGAAATTGCAAAGACATTAAGGTTTATGTTATATAAGCAACTATATTTTCTAGCCTAGCTTTGGATGCTTAAGGAATTTGTGATTCCAAACTTATTATAAGTTCAATGAGACAATGGAGAATATTTTTGTGTTTGCAAAGCTTGTTTGTTATTTTGGATATGCTATCCAAAATGAAACTAACACATGATATTGTAATATTAACAAAAACTCTAAATCACATGGGAAAAACAATGTATATCTAGACACAAAAAACTATTCATTGCCATATTGAAATTACTTTTTTGCCCTTAACGAACAAAATTGGATTCACTAACCTTTGGGGGCTAAGTGGTCTTTTCATGAGGTCTATTTGTTATTCTTGAATTGTTAAGGGCGTCTCAATCTTTCCATAATTTTTTAAATTAAATTATTTGATTACCTTTAAAAGCAAAAAAAAAAAAAAACACTTAACTATGGTCTAGGGGTATTTTGGATATTTTACTTTTGTAAGCACAATGTAATGACTTCATTGCCCTTAAATTCGAAATTCTAAAAGCATGAATGCAGGGGCTTATTCATAATTTCATAATGGTTTTTTAGTAATAATTACTTGGTCCTAGGAGCAATGTTGTATTTTGATAAATAAAATAAATGAAAAAACAAAAAAGCTGCTTATACGTGTGTTACACATTTTAGTTGTTTCACTGCCTTCAGGTGGCAGGTGCGGTTGCCTCCATTGGTCGAAACCGTTTCTTTCACCACCTTATTAGATTCTTCTTGGGGTCCTTTTTCTCCCTAGGTGGTGTCTTCATTGTGATTCCATCGAGTTTGGCACCATTTTGATTTTTTTTTCTTAAATTTTCTCTCCCCTCCACCTTGATCCATGCTACCCCTCAAACGATTCATAATAACCCTTCAATTTTTTTCCCCTTCAGATGTGGTCATTGTTCTCTTAATTGCAATTTTTTATTTGAAAAACATATTTCAAATTGGAAATTATTTTCAATTTTTTCATCTCTCAAATTTGATCATCTTCTTCAATTTTTTCATCTCTCAAATTTGATCTTTTTTTTTATTGTTATTTTTTATTTATTTAAGATGGTTTATAAAATTTATTTTATTTTTGCGATTCCATCGTACTTCATTTTTTTTTCTATCAAATTTGTTTATCATTCTTTTTATTGTTTTTTTTCTACTTTGATGTGCTTTTTAGATTTTTTTATTCTATCTTTCAACATTGAATTGGTTGGGAATTAGGCTTCTTGATTGAGTCAGGTTTGAAATTTCACAGGTTACAATTTTAGAAGATCAACCTAGGTTAATGAGATTCACTCAGTTTGCTTGGTTTTTCATGTTATAAAATTGAAGTTGTTTTTTTTTTTCTTATATTATTAAAGTAACTGAATTTATTTTTTAAAAAATCCTAGCATTATCTTAACTTTTTTCTTCTTACATCCAAAAAAATTTGCCCCGACCAGCAACATTGTGCTGACCACCACCTTTATAGGTTTACTCGAGTCATCTTTTTTGTGTCCTTTTTAATTTTTTTTTTTCACTTTCAGCCTTTAATATTTGGTTCATTATAATTGGGCTTCATAATTTATATCGACATGAGTTTCATGATTTTATCACAATCTCATATTCCAAATCATGGTTTTCACAGACATGGATCAAATTGATGTGCTGTCATCTCAATAATTTTTTTTAAAAATACGTCATCCAATGTGCCAACATTTATGTATTCAACCAGCATGCATCACATTTTTTACTTCCTCAAATCCTTGTATTTTTTTTTTAAGGCTGAAAAAAAAATATCCGATCTGCTGCATGGTGTGGGTCAAAAAAATTTGTCAACACTGAAATATGTTGTGGGTGATGGACTGATTCTTCATGATGCAGAGAGGCTAGACCAAGACATGGGTGGAATTCTCACAACTATATGTAATCATTCTTTCCACTGCTCTTGCATTTCAAAATGGACTGATTCTTCTTGTCCGGTGAGTAATTCTGATTTTTCTTGCGCTTTATTTATGTGCGGCTTGTGCATGTGCAAGTTATGGGGCCCAGTTTGAAAGTAAAGTGATATGAGGATATTTTAACATTTAGTATTCAATTCCTTTCAATTCTGTGAATTGAGATGCAACTAACTTGTTCTTATTTGGTGAAGTATTCTTGGGTCTTTTTAGTGGAACTCAAAAGGACTTGAAAATCACCCACTCTCTATTGGATACAGTTTGTCAAGATATCCCCTTGATTGTTGATCGATTAATGCCAAAAGCATTATTAGATACGAAAAAACATGTGTAAGGTCATTTGGTGCTCCTCTGTGTGAATGCACTAACTATGGTGATCCCTAAGCTAAAAGTTCCAGATGCTGATTTTTCGTACACTTTATTTATGCGCTGCTTGTGCTTGTGTAAGGTCCGTGGCCAGTTTGAAAGTAGAATGATTAGGAAATACTTTAAACCTTTGGTGGGTTCAAATCCTTTCATTCCTATGACTTGAGAGTAACTAACTTGTTCCTATTTGGGAAGTATTTTGGATTTTTTTAGTGCACCTCAAAAGTACTTGAAAATCAACCACTTTCTTTTGGATACCTTGTGTCAAGATATCTCATGGATTGTATTTCAACAATTAACGCCTGAAAGCACATTTAAGTTTGACACGTAACAACTTATTTAAGGTCTTTTGCTGTTCCTCTATCCATGCATGCACTGACTATACTTGATGCCTAGGCTAGAAGTTCTTCCAAATCCTACATGGTTTCTATATTGTTTATGTAATGTAATTTGTCAGAGTAAATGCTTTTTTCCTGAAATATTTCCTTTTTATGTGTTGTAGCATGTCATAGTTTCCAAGTTCTTAGAGATGAATTACAGATGAGTCTTATAACATCGTTTTATTATTCAATCATCATTTCATGGTTTAATCAGTAACATAGGTTTTGATTTCATGCTCTGAAACCCTTATATGCTGCATGTATATTGTATACTGTAAATCATTAGATTACATGTTGTCATACTGGCATTTGTTGTTTGCATGAGTTGTCACCTGCCATACTTTTGTAGTTTAATATAGAAGAATTTGCAAACCAGCAACATAGTACCAATGATTCAAGTACCCTAAAACTTTTATTTCCTTTTTTTTTTTTTTTGGGGGTTGTCACTGAAGAGGCAAGCTGGTACTGGATATAATCCAAAATTTTAAAATATCATGCTATGTTTGATCTGGAAACAAATATTTTAATTCCTTTGGCATTGTATTTGGTGGCAGTTGCGAAAGTTACCAGTCATTCATTTTTTATATGCAAATTTATGGATTGGAAAAATATGAGAAATAAAGGGTTGTAAAAGTTGGGGCTAAATTTTAATAATTATGAAAAATAATCATGTGATGATTTCTGAGCTCATCATAGTCTAGCTGAAACTTCATTTGGTCACTCACCGCCTACTGAATCAAGAAGTTCAACTGATGCTAAGAGCCTTGCCTGGCATCTTTGTTGTTGTTCTGAGGCAATGCTATGGTTGAAGCAGTAGTTTTGGCCACTAATGTCTTAAATCACTTACTGACAGAAATGCATCATTTGCTGAGACTTTGGCAAATTTGGATTCCAGAAGCTTAAAATCCTAATTACAATGGCTATCTGCTTGGCTTGCATAATTTTCCAGTCTTATTGGTTCCTCCAAAATTCTAATCCACGGCCTTTTTGTTTCTATGTCCCTTGCTGATTTGATTTTCTATAATCTTCCTTTTCTTCTTATTCATCTAATATAAGTTTTATTTCTAAGAATTTGGTAATTTTAATTAATTATATGATAGCTGATTTTAGTAAATAATATGATATAGTGGATTCTATAGAAAATGCATAAGCAGATTTGTTTTCCCCATTCCGTATAGCTTTCTACTGCCATTTGCTTATGCTAACTTTAGATTGGGGGTTTAAACTTGCTTGGCCAGTAGACTTGTGTGGCTATAGTTCTTTATTGTTAGGATTTGCTTCTGCATTCATTATTGTTGCTATGGTTTTTATGAATTTTCCAAATGAAATTAGAAGGAAAAAATACTTGGAAGTTTGCTAACCAGCTATTTACATATCACTTTCAGGTTTGCCGATATTGCCAGCAACAACCTGAGAAATCAATTTGTTTTGTATGTCAAACTTCTGAGAATCTATGGATTTGTGTTTTATGTGGTTTTGTTGGCTGTGGCAGGTAACGATTTCAGTTTCCTGTTATGTCTGGAGTGATTTATGTTTTTTTATTCTTTTCACTGTGTCCTTCAGTCTGGCATTCTTTGAACAAGAAAAACTGGTGCAGGTATAAAGGAGGACATGCTATACGACATTGGAAAGAAACACAACACTGTTATTCACTTGAATTGGACACCCAGCGTGTTTGGGATTATGTTGGAGACAATTATGTTCACCGACTGATTCAATCAAAAACTGATGGGAAGTTGGTTGAGTTGAATTCCCACTGTGTGCATGCTTACGATGGTTGTGGAGGTTGTGAGTGTGCAGACTCTGGAGTTAGCGAGGCTCTTTTGAAAAGCAAAGTTGAAGCAGTAATGTGTACCATGATTCTTAGAAAAGATACTTGTAATTTTTCCCGCTTTTTTGTTCAAATAATCTTATTTAAATTTATTACAGATTGTCAATGAGTACAATGAACTCCTTGCCACCCAGCTTGAGAACCAAAAGCTTGTAAGTGCATTCTTCCGCATTTCCATATTGAATGAACTATCTTTTTGAGCCTATACTGGAGATTCAACGGAATTTTCATTATGATGTGGCCATTGTGTCTACTTTGACCGTGTCTTTTGGTCTGTTACATATTATGCTTTACGCGGGGCTTTTTTCAGTACTCTGGAGTAATATATCTTCTTTTCATAGTATTTTGATACTTTGCTCGAAGAAGTCAAAGAAGAAACTGAAAGAGAAATTTCTGAAGCTGTTAAGAAGGCTATTGCTCAAAAACTGCAGAAGTTGCAGGCCAAGCTGGATAGATGTATAAAAGAGAAGAAGTTTCTTGATGATGTGAGTCTGTATCTGGTGTGCAATTTGGGCTTATATAGTATTTTTCTGATCTCTTCAGTTAGGATGATTGGAAATATAATTTTGTCTCTGTATCATTGTCAGAGATAAATTTCCAATACTAAGTACTAATGCTTTGTTTACTTCTTATGTTTGTTAATTATCACCTTTTTTTGCCCTCTCTTCTTGAAGCTCAATGAGAATCTAGTGAAAAATCAGGAGATATGGAAAGCAAAGATATCGGAAATCGAAGAGAGGTATGTTTGGATTATAAAAAAAGCCTTCATCCTGTGTCTGGGCTTTGCTTTATTGCGTTGTATTCACCTAATGTTCTTTTACAAAACGTGTGATGTGAAAGTTAAAATTAGTTTTTAAGTCTCTGCTGTTGGGTTAACAATAGATGTTGTTGTGCATGTTTTAAAAATTCTCTATAGAATAATAGCTCCTATTTTACATTTTTCTATGATGGCCATATTTGAAACGATGGCAGTGCTGAAATGCTAGGTGGATTGGTAAGGAAAGCTGTAAACTATCAACAGTTATGACCTTGCTGTAGGTTACCTCAGTCCGTACTCGTTCCATTTCCTACATTTTTTTTTCTGCGGGCAATGTAAATATTGAAACAGCTTGAATTCCTATATTCCTATCGAACTATAATTTGTTGGTATCACCTTCAATTTCTTTTCAGGGAGAAAATGGCTTTGAAAATAAAGGACGATAAAATTCAGGACTTGGAAGAACAGGTGATTATTTTTATTTTTGACATCCCTCGTATCCCGTTCTTACCATGGACAAGGCAGACGGATCTACAATCTCGATTAAAATTTCTATATTTCCATGCACGTGCAGCTTAGGGACTTGATGATGTCCCTCGAAGCAGGGAAGATAGTGGAGCAGCAGCTATCTATACCAAATGAATTGAAGGATGGAACTGTATTACCAATATCAGTGGAATCGTCTTCGGGGAAGGGTCCCAAGGGACGCAAAAAGGCTAATAACCCAAGAGAGAGCTAAGGATGGGGGAATTTGTAAGTATCAACTTGGCTTTTTATGTTTCATGTCAATCCTCTGATTTTGGTAGCTCCGCATTGGACCCGGCCTGGCCATTGTAGTGCAAGCCTTCATGTGCAGTCCTGCTGTCCTAATTTGCTATTGGCAGCATAATTACTTGTGGCAAAACTAGAATAAATGGGTTTGTATAGCTTGTGAATGTGGATTTGGAGGTCAAAATATGTGAAATAGTGTTGTTAACAGCAATTTTATTTTTTAAGTCCCATCTTTCTTCCTAATGAAAATATTTTGTTTGATAACAAATACGAAGGAGATAAAAGAGTTGTAGATGCAGTGTGTTGCATTAATGATTTTAATTATTTTTTTGGTTAAAGAGTTAATTATAACTTAATCCCTGTAGTTATTAAAATCACATATTTAATCTCAATGTTTTTCAAATTTAGTCATAACCAAATCTCTTGTCAATTCAATGTTTCTGTTTTCTTTTTTTTTTCCTCCTCTTTACTAAAAGAGAAAGTAAGGAAAAAAGATTCTAAAATATTAAAATTGCTTGATTCTTTTAGTATCAAATTATTATTTTTTTATTGAATTATTTTAATGTATTAATATTAAAAATAAATTTTTTAAAAGTAAAATAAATATTATTTTAATGTATTTTCAAGGTAAAAATATTTGAAAAGAATTTTTTATTATTATTTTATAAAAAAAATGCCAAAATCATCAATGATACAAATTTATCCTCAAATTTTATCAATTAAATACAATCCACGATGGGCAACCTTGAAAAATAAGAAGGGAAGGTAACTTTTCAAAAAGAAATTTTGGTAGGGTTAACGGTAACGTAAACTCTTCCATGAAAATTTTACACCTATTTCACACACACCACACAACACTCATCGATCACAGCCCAGATTGACTAATCACAACATGCAATTAATCACATTATCACACAAGCATTTGGATTATCATCACTGAAAGCTGTAGTGGTCTTCACCTCGAAAGAACTGGCACTTGCAATAGAAGAGGCCTGTGGGTCCTCGAGCTGAAGCGGATTTCGGACGTACCCAGGTGGGGCTCTCTTATCATACACACCTGGAGAGTATGGGTGAGGGACTACCTCAGCCGGCACATACGGCCAGAACTCAGCTTTCTTTCCCGTTCTATACCTCACACGGTGCAAGACCTCGTCTGGGTCCACGTATCCGGTCACCGTCAGTTTCTGTAGTTTGCGGTCCACTTCTACTTGGATCACTCCTTTCATCCCTGTCACTGAGTTTCTCACCTTTGTCTCACACCCTTCACAGTCCATTTTCACTTTAATCTCCACTGTCTGTACCAGCACAAGACAGTAATTAATCAAAATAATTCTACATGAAAGCCCTACCAGGACAAGAAAACCTTACATTAGACATTGTAAAACAGACATTCTAGCCTTTCCCAAATAATAAAATCGGAAGAAGACTGGTTACAGAAGAAAGACATGATAAATATGAAGGGGGTCTTTCATCATTTCGTATCATAAAGATCTGAGTAGTAAATACCTCTAATGGCGCGCGTTTTTTGAGTCCCGTGCTATCATGGGGCCAGTGACAGAGTTCGGAGGCGCGATCCAGACACCCCATGTGCAAATGGTAAAATGGCTCAAACTTGCAACGTGTCTTAAAGCAAAAACATAGACGCTGCTAGAACAATGGGGAATGTGCCTGGTCTTTCTTTCTTCCTGTTTTTACTTTAATAGCTGCCCTGCCTACGCTGCTGAAATTATTTCTTACGTGTTTCTGCTGTGGATAAACACGTGTAAGTTTGTATAGGTGTGGATGACACAAGGGATTCAAGTAAAAACAGGCACGTGAATGAAATGATTACGTGGGACCATTAAATGAATCCCAAACTGAATATGAATATGTAAAATGCCAGATTGATGCACACGCTACGAAGTGAACCGGGTTAATTTCTTTATAATTAAAACAATAATGTTAAAGTACACCAAAAAAAAAAAACTAAAACAATAATGATCTGAATTAAATTTTCAATTATCAAAATTAAGAAAAAAGTATTAAAAAACAAACGATGTTAAAACCCGGCGAGTAGTATCATGTTACTTTAAATATAAAAAAAATATTGTATTGAAGGGGAAAATTTTAAAAAATAAAATTTATAAAAGAATTCAAAATATAAAAAAAAAACAATTTTCAACGAGTGTAATAATAATTAATGAAATTTTTAAAAATAACTAAAACAAACCCGGTCCAACATTAAAAATTTATAACACGGATTATATGGCTAAATCACAACATAAAACATAAATTAAAAAAATAACAATATAAAATTATAAATCAAAAAAAATAATTAGGGATAAACATGAAATTTTTTTAAAAAATATAGATTTAAAAAAAACAATCAAATTTAACACAAAAAAAAAACAAATCATAATAGAAAAAATTGAAAAACAATTGCAATTAGGAAAAGGATAAGAAGAACTAAAAATAACAATAAAAAATAAAAATTATATTTGATATAAAAATAAAATTTCAAGAGATGAAGTCCAAAGAAAAATTAATTCAATAAAAGATTTAAGGTAAAAAACATCATACTTAAAAAAATGAGAAATAAATCTAATATAATAACAAAGTATAAAGGGATGCAATAGAAAAAATAAATAACTTAATAAATGATCCAAAACAAAATGCATTGCAATTAAAAAAATAAATATCAAATTTGATATAAAAATAAAGTATTAATTGATGAAATTAAAAAAACAAATTAACCCAATAACTTATAGAAGTTTGCAATAAAAAAATAAGGATCTAATTTAAATTTTTCAAAAATAGCTAGACTTTTGTTTTTCAATATGTTTTTCTGGATAAAGAGAGGAAAGAAAAAAGAGAGAAAAAAAACTCCTTATTGACACTTCTCTGTGCGTTATTAAAAAACACGTGTCTCACCAAACCATTGTGATGGTGACATCCGATGTTGTGTGGGAGTCGAATGTGCCATAAAAAATGCATGGGTAGCATGTGTCAATAATTTTTTAAATTTAAAATTAATTTTTATATATAAAAATATCAAATCATTTATAATTCTATATAAATTTTTATTTTAAAAAATCATAATAAAAAACTTAAAATAACCTTGCATGAGAGAGTTTATTTGATAGTAACATTTAAGTAATTGAATTAAAAAAAAAACTTGAAAAGTCCCCAACCAAAGTAATTTTATAAAGAGTTATTTGGTAATTATACTGTAGAAAAAACATAAAATTACTAATTAATACCTTTCTTTGTCAGCCGAAAGCCAAAGGATGCTTGGGATTGCGAAATATGCATACCATGAATAGAACTTTTATAATGAAACTTGGATGTGGGTGCTCAATGACCTGGAAAATTTTATGGAATTCGATTTTAAGAAGTATGTTAGATCAGGTGGAGATATTTCCCAAGTGCAGGCCAAAAGAACAGACTCTCCTTTATAGAAAGCAATTTGTAAGGTGTGGCCTTATGTTACTCGGGGTGTTTCCTGGGCAGTCAGGAATGGTAGAGAGGTGAGGTTCTGGTCAGATGTGTGGCTTGAAGGATATGGTCCTTTAGCTGACCATGCATGCAGTTCAGCCCATTCCTGAGGAGATTCACAAATTAAAAGTGGCAGACATGGTTACTGATCCCATTCAACAATGGAGATGGGATATTTTTGCGCATCTTTTACCTCTGCAATTAATGATGGTACTGTTGGTTAGTTATCCACCACCAAACATGGAGATTGATGATGATAAAGTGTTCTGGCAATATTCTCGCAGTGGCGTATTCATGGTATTCACAGTTGAATCAGCATACAAGCTGGTTCAAAATTGCATAGTGAATCAGTATCACCAATTGGGACCATTATGGAGGTTAGTTTGGGATTGGAAAGGCCTTGAGAGGATAAGAATATTCATTTGTTTACTCGTTCAGAATAGATTGCTTACGAATGGACATAGAGTACTGGGACGACATGTATATGACTATCAATCCTCATTGCCATGCGTGTCCATCTATTGTTGAATCAGCCTTGCATGTGTTGAGAGGATTGTAGACCAGCCCATACGACTTGGTAAAAGCTAGGCTGTATGCGCGACAAGCAAGCCATCTTTGTTGATGGTCTGATTTCGAGGTTATTTCATAATTTGAAGGGTACTGAAGTTACCAGTGAGGGATGGCATTGGGCAGTAGTAGTCTCTGGAGTGGCTCTTTGGTTGATGTAGAAGTCCAGAAACAATAGGATTTTTGGCGTGGCTGCATCTGACGAAGCTAGCCCAATAAGAGCGATGAGAAAACTGGTTCGAGGAATTGAGGAAAACGAGGCTGCTGGATGGAACCAGGAGCTAGAAACCAATGAAGCAATCTAGGTTGATTGGGTGGAGGTTCATCTTCAGCATATCTACAGGGAAGCATATATTAACTCAACTCAATCTGTATATATTTATATAAAATATTAAAAAAAATTACTTTTTTAAATTAACTCAACTCAATCTGTATGACTAAAGATCTAATTCATAGACCATGCTAATACAGAACTGGATTTAATATCTATACTTTAATTACAATTATTGTAAGAGATTGAGAGCTTTGGGTGATATTTGGTGTTGTGATTTAATTTTATTTAATTTTTTAATTTAAAATTGATTTTTTTATTTTATGATTATTTTAAAAAAAATTAACTAATAATTTTGTTTTAACCTTTAAACCCTTTAAAAAATAATATTTAGCTGATGACGGTACTTCTTCCAAAGACTTATTTTTATTATAATTGCAACTTATATAGAATTCTATATTTTGATTATTTGTCTTGAAATAAGATGTAAATTACACACGCAGTTTCCTCCTCCTCCCAAAGTAGCTGTTTTTCAAGAAAAACAGTCAACACCACCACTTCAAGAGACCCATAGTCGCCGCCATGGCCGACCACCACCACCACCACCACCAGCACCGTCCTAACCGCCTATCCGTCCCTTCGCGAGCCGCCACCACTACCTTCAACTCCATCTCCTCAGCCACCCCCACCAAATCCAGACCCTACCCTCTCTACCCATACACCTCGACGACCCCGACCCCGACCCCAACACCATCAAAACACCGACTCTCCTCCCTTCCTTCCAAATCCTCTTCAAATTTCTCCTTTTACTTCCTCTTCCTCCTCTTCTCTCTCCGCTCCCTCTACTCTCTCCTCCCTTTCCTTCAATCCTCTCCTTCCTCCTTCAATATCTTCCCTTTCTCTTTCCTTGTCTGTCTCCTCTCCTTTCTTTTATCCCTCTCTTTCTCTTTTTTCTTCTCCCCTTCCTCCTCCTCTAAAACCCCTTTACACTTCAGAACAAACCCCAACCAACCCATCTTTTCTCTCTCCTCAATCTCCCAATCACAACACAGGCTCTTGTTTTCCAAATCTCTCCTCCTTACTGTTGTTTTCCTCATCAGATTCCAAGCGCTTCGATATTGTGGGACTGCTGCCATGATTCTTGCTGAATTATCCGGTAGTGTTGCGGCCGCTCGTTTTGTTACTGATCGGAGGAGAAAGAATGATAATTTTGGTGTAAGCACCCATAAATTACCTGGGTTTATTTCCCTTTTTGTCGGCTTGTTTTTGCTTTCAATAAGTTGGGATCGGATTGATTGTTTCCCGTTTTCCATTGGTTTCATTGATAAATATGGGATTTCGGTTTTTCCTAGAGAGAATTGCTTTAGGATTTGGCCAATGGTGTTGCCTTTTGTGTCTGGTTTCTTGGGGTTTTATGAGCGTGTTTCTATGAATTGGGGGACGATTAGAGCATTAGACCAAAAACGGGTTCGACTGATTTCTTTGTTTTATACCACAATTATACTGTTTATTCCTGCTGCTGTAAGCTTTATAGTGTTTGAAAGTGGTAATGGCGATGGAAAAGGTGTTTCTATTGCGAGTTTAGGTTGGCCTCTGGCGAATACTGTTGTTTTTGGGGTTCTTTTGAGTGAGAATTGCAATGATGATGGGAAGTTAGTGGGTTCCAAAGATTTCAGGAGAGAGTTTTTTGTTACGTTTGTTTGCACGGTTGTTTTGGAGCTGTTCTATTTTCCTGAGCTTTCTCTTTGGGGGCTTTTGATATGTGGTTTCTTGCTGTATTTTGGTGTTAAGAATTTGGACTCTATTCATTCACATTATCCTGAATTAGGAATGGATACACCTCCGAAGGTATTTAGTGGTTTTATTATGAAGCCTATCCGCCACATTCTGAGCGAGAGAAAGTCCCGGAAGATTGCACTTTTCCTTTTGATTAATACTTGTTATATGGTTGTCGAATTTGTTGCTGGGTTCATGAGTAATAGTCTTGGATTGATATCGGATGCCTGTCATATGTTGTTTGATTGTGCTGCTTTGGCAATTGGCTTATACGCTTCTTATATCTCCCGCTTGCCTGCAAATAATCAGTTTAATTATGGTCGGGGAAGGTTTGAGGTTCTGTCAGGATATGTCAATGCTGTTCTTCTAGTTCTTGTTGGAGCACTAATTGTATTGGAGTCATTTGAGAGGATTCTGGACCCTCAGGAGATATCAACTAATAGTCTGTTAATTGTTTCGATTGGTGGACTTGTTGTGAATTTGGTTGGTTTGGTTTTCTTTCATGAAGAGCATCATCATGCTCATGGTGGCTCTGGAGCATGCTCCCACTCTCAGTCTCATTCTGACTCTCATTGTCACCACAATTCACATGACCACGAAAAGCATGATGAACATGCTTCTGTTTCCCATGAATGCCATGAGAAGTCTTTGGCTAGCCATGATGAAGATCATGAACACCATCTTTGCGATCACCAGGGCATTATAGACAGCTGTAAAATTGGGAGCTCCAACAGCCACGATCCCCACGATAATGCTCATGACCATGACCATGACCATGACCACTCCTCCCATGCTCGCCATCAACATGAGCACTGTGATCATTCCCCTGATCACAGATGCCATGACCATCATCATCATGCCCATGCTCATGAACTTCAATATTTGGATTCTAAAAGTGATTCTTCTTTGGGAAAGATCGGTTCCCAACAAAGGACATCAGTATCTAGACAAGAGGAACCGAAAAAACACCACCATCACCACATTGACCACAACATGGAGGGAATCTTTTTGCATGTTCTGGCAGATACGATGGGAAGTGTTGGTGTTGTTTTGTCTACTCTCCTAATTAAGTACAAAGGATGGCTTGTTGCTGATCCTGCCTGCTCAATATTCATTTCCGTTTTAATCGTATCTTCAGTCATTCCGTTGCTTAGAAACTCTGCTGAGATTTTGCTTCAAAGAATTCCGAGGACTCATGAGCAGGATCTGAAAGAAGCCATAAATGATACCATGAAGATAAAGGGGTTACGTGGCATTCAGAACTTGCACTTTTGGAGCTTTACTAACACAGATATTGTTGGTACTCTGCATCTTCATGTCTCAGACAAACTTGACGCAGCATCTGTGAAGGCACAGGTTTTGAACACTTTTCAGGATGTCGGAATCAAGGATTTGACAGTGCAGGTGGAACGTGGCAAGTAATTACTTTGTCAGCTGTCCCCGAGCGCTCATCTTTTTGAAGTATTTAAGAAACGCGTGATTATCTGGCAGTTCATGAATTCCAGATGAGATCTTTTGGGCAGTTCATGTTGTGCCAGCAGCAGGATTCGCTAGTGTTTATTGCCTTCAAGACCAGCATGTCTTCCAATTGTGAAGGATACTGAATTTTGTTGAATCGGTTAGCGCACATGTATTCTAATGAGCCTGTGAATTTTATGGTTACGTTTTAGCTAAAATAACTGCAGTGATAATGTTTGAGAACTAACCGGTAGAGGGGCATAAGCGTGCTTGCAGTTGCAAGGAGTCCCTGATCTTTCAAGAAATTGTTGTCGGCCATGAAAGCAAGCTGAAGTTAATTTGGGTGACCCTTTCCTTCCATCTTATACAGTGATGTTATTATTTTACAATACATTAGGTTGCTATAAATCTAACGAGTGCAGTGTATGTACATCATGCTCAAAGAATCTATATAAACACCTGTTGCCGGTTCAAGAGTCTGCAACTACTTTCATTATCAGTTTATCACTTTCAATCTTTAATTCCTCGACGACAACCTATATTATCAGTTTATCTGTACTTGTTCATAAAGATGAACTTTTTCTCTGATAAGTTTTATCCTTTAATTCTTTATTTCTTTTAAATATTCGTTTAATCAAAGATGAACTTTCATTATCAGTTTATCACTTTCAATCTTTAATTCCTCGACGACAACCTATATTATCAGTTTATCTGTACTTCTTCATAAAGATGAACTTTTTCTCTGATCAGTTTTATCCTTTAATTCTTTATTTCTTTTAAATATCCGTTTAATCAAAGTTCATATCTGATTGAAATACATGAAATTCGTTTTAGATCAGATGGTCTAAAGCTGTTTGTTTGAGTCAATATTATATATTAACTCTCCGTGGTTGGTGGGCTTATTAAGCATGAACATCTCATTATTTTCAGTATGATTAATTTCATTTTCTATCTTTTAAAATATTATATGGAATCTTATCAGTAACTTTTATTAGAAAGGTATAGCTTTATGAAAAATCTGCATAGTTCATTATGTATCACACCATTTCCAATTGAATATGATTTTTTTTCTTACAAAGACCCCATTATTATGGCATTTCATAACATATCTATTATGAGAGAATCATACTCTCTTTAGATATTACTGAAGTTTTTAGCTTGAATATTCACCACCTAGATATTACCCATATTCATTCCAATTTATTTTCAACTCTACTTTTAAATTATTTGAATATTTTTATAGAAGAAATCCAAATATCATTGCAAACATATATAGGAATATATACAAGTATCCAGTTTCAAATATATTATTCCAACAACCACAACCTAAATCTGTGGACTAGTGCAAATCTGAAGTCCCATATTACCTGTCACCTAATTTGCCCCAGAAACCTACAAAATTGCATACCCCTCTTTCAAACTATAACTACCTAGCTATAGGATGGAAACAAACTATACAAATGGAACACAAGGCAATGGGAAAGAAACGACAATGAGATCAACGAAGTTTATTCTGAGCAACAGCCTGGCATAACTCCTCCTCATAGAATAGAACCCTGTTGGAAGCCACAGATTTGCAAAGGGGCTTTGGCAGGGTGGACGGCACCATGCATCTCGAAGACAATGTAGAATCTTGGAAAAGAACCGCAGCAATACTCTTCATCTCAGTTATTTTGATGCGAGAAGGTGGCCGGGGACCATGCCTTGGAGCTTTTGGGGTGTGTGGAGTTGACATGAAAATGCCCTTACCACTCCCCTTGCTGCAATAGTCATTCAAACATCGCAAGTACAAAACTTGATGAGTTAGTAACTTCAAAAATAATTATAAGAGGAAAAAAAAAACCTTGTGCTTTTGGAAGCCTACCTCATAAAAGGCCAGTGTTCAGTAGGCCGTGGGGTCATTGTCAGTAACATCTCCTGTCGAGAGCGATCTGGTGTTGTGTAATTGAAATGAAATTGCCTTGCAAGCAAAACCTGCTCTCAACAAGCATTAGCGGGTTCGTTCTTCAATTCAACTCTAACATCAGTGGATTAAACAGAGAGAGAAAGAGAGACTTACAGCTTTTCTAACTCTCTGAGAAACATGGAAAACAGCCCTCAGTTGGTCATGGTGCAGGTGACAGAGTATTTTAACCTCAAAAGAAACAAACAAACAGGAATCAATACACAAATAATGAGGCGTAAAAAAACATTTGAGAAGAATTAAGGGCAAAGCTGTGTGTTCAGTAGCAGGTATCAAACAAAATAAAGTGATCCATTCTTTCTTGATTTAAGAAGGATTTCACAATTCCTATGCAAAGAACATCCTTCATGTCATCAACATAATTTAAGCACATCTCAGCCTTTGGGTTTTGGCAGAAGTCGTTAGTGGATAGGCCAAGGTATCAAAGAGACACAGAGAAACAGAAAAGCTCTCTTGAACTGAGCAACAATTCAGTTACACATATACAAGAAACAGATAAAAGACGAACCATGATAAATGACAGGTGGCTGACATTTACAACGCTTTGGGAAAATTGATAGTATATCCACTTTCACCCTCATTGAATTTCAATCTACAGCACTGCAATTTAAGATGCCTACCATCCTATTGGCTGGTCATTTGAGCATCAAGAGTTAAATTTTTCTTTTTATAAATCAAGAAAATAGAACTTCCATAAACTTGCCTATCCATTACAGTTCCAGTGAGAAAATAATAACGAAGCACGTAACAAAATAGAAATTATTCTCTCCAAAGCATCTCCAAACAACTTTATAAGATGCCAAGATGGTGCTTCACATATACATGCAGATGCTTTCAACTTACAAATGTATTAGCATCTATAAAAAGAAACCTCGCAAATAAAGAAATGTGATGTGAGATTTGATAAGGTCTTATCTTTTTTGGGAATCTATAAGATCATGCCTCCATGGTACATCCAGCTCTCTGAATCAAATATTGAAATTCCTTCATGTTCCTTAATATTTCCAGGATTTCCATCCTACTTTAATTTTATTTTATTTAACTTTCTAAAGGGAAACATGCAGGGTAACATATTCATATCTGTACCACTCTAGATCTTGATTTTCATAGTGTAATTACAGAAGCATATCCAAGGATTAACAAGTCCACAAAAGCTAAACAGATAGAAATTCCTTCATATAACATGCTCGGGAATGAGTATTACCAGCAACTCCATGGGAAGAGACTCAAGTCTAGACTCGGTATCACAATCTTCAATCCGAGGGGTCTTTGGTGTCCTCGCTAAATGATTTTGTTTCAGCAAATCCACGGGTGATAGCATCAAGGGGCTTTTATCAATAGTTGGATGATGCTGTTTACACAAACCCACAGGTGATAATAACAAAGGGCTTTTATCCATAGCCCTTTCTTCAACCACCAGCTCATTATCATCCCCCACCTTCTTATTCCCAAACACAGCAACCCTCTTTTTTCCAAGATCGGTACATGACTTCGCTGCTGACGCCTTGCTATACTGAAGCTGAGCAAGCGCACCTGGCTTCAAATACCTACTGCTTGAGCTCCGTAACCGCCTTTTTTGCTTTGGGGTCTTCAAATTTCCATCCTTCGGAGACACTTTACCCATAATAAACCCTCTTTCCCCTTCTCAAATTTGTTTCCAATTGCTCCAATTTATTCCCTTTTAATGTTAACATCCAATAATGAAATAAAAATAAATTAGAAATCCATCATTGATCAATGTGTGAAAAGACAATTTGAATTAATCACTTTAGGAAGCCCGCAAGATGAGACTAAATACCAAAAGAAACAATTACAAAATGAACATAGAAACTGAACTCACATAGATTAAAGATTCTCTCAACTATGCCCTATTAATTAATCAAACCTGTCAATAAAGCACCAGAAACCTCGTTAAAAACCCTGACTGACCAGAAATACATATTCAAAACGGACAAAAGCCCAAGAAATGAACATTAAAACCATATATAAATTGCTAAAAATCACATTAATCATGGCAGAATAAAGAAAAAACTTAAACAGAAATATTAACTAAAAACCCTAATTTAGTGCAGTCCGTAATAAACAAAACATAAAAGCCGAAAATGATCAAATATAAATCTAAAAGGAAAATAAAAAATCAATAAATCAAGAGAGAGAGAAAAAGACGAAGAAGAAGAAAGAAATGCTTAATAACCTGAAACTCAGAAGAGGTCGCATTCCATGGAAATAGAGAGACCAAAGCAGAAATGAGAGAATTTGAGAGAGAGAGAGAGAGAGTAGAGAAAGAGGGAAGACAATTGGGGCCGCTAGGGTTTGTTTGGTTCTTTATTTGAATTTTATTTTTGATTGCCCGCCAAAATTTTCAAGTGGGAGATGTTAAAGCAACTCGAGTTTCATGAAAAGACTGGTACGTGGCAAGTTTCAGTATTGGGGTGATGGAATGTGAGTGTCTTGTCTCTTTGGTTTTAGCGGTGTCCTCGAGCGATAATTACGATCTCTTGGATACTCTGCTTAGATGTTCTGTTTTAAGTTTTAAAAACATGGATTTGATGATTAATTTAATATATTAATCTTGACCATTTTGAGAAAGCGGGCCCACGTCATTTAAGAGATTAAATGCTGTGAAGGACAATTTAAGCCATCCATGTATCCATTAAATCTGCGTGACTGGCGCTTTTCTGTCTTGAATGCAGAGGGCGTTGAGGTACTTTGACAATGAAATCTTTTTGAATAAATTAGACGGTGATCTAAAATAATATAGAGTGGGTCAATGCCTCAAGGGCCTATTGATTCTCTGATCTATGGCCCATCAGGCCCAATTCAGTTTCAACAATCTCTTGGATACCCTATAACTCCTTTTATATGGTCTTGGCTGTAGGCCTGGACACTAATCATTTTGATTACCACCATGAAAAAAATTGCAACTTGCCCGTTTAATTAACAATAAGTATATAATTTAGTGTTACTCTTCTTTGAAAAAATAAAAAATAAAATATTTTTTTAAGTATAATTTAAACCATCTATGATAAAAGAAAAAATATAAAATGGTAATTTCAAATATAGTAGAATGTTGTAATTATTTATTTTTTTTATATAAAAAAAGATAGATGTAAAAATAAGTTGACCACATGGAATAACGTTTGTCATGCATGTGTATACCTAGAGGCAAATACGTTGGGGCTAAGCTTGTTAACGGTAAATCACTCCACTATTCTAGAAGAATATTGAGTTTTTCCCTTAACAAGAAATGAAAATAAAAAATCATAAATGAGATGTGAACCGTAACACAAAACAGGTGAGAGGTTGATAGACTTGGAGACGAATTCAAGGAGGGGTGTCATAGTTGTCGAACACTGTATTGAACAGAGTCTTTGTTTTTCGAAGAAAAATTATTTGATGTTATTTTAATACGCGGTGATGATGTTTTAAAATCTAAATAATATTATTTGATATTTGAATAAAAATTAAACAAATATTCATGTAAATATTTTTATCTTCATAATAGATGAAGTATGAAATTGATAGTATAAATTATGACACATGGAAAATAATCCATGTTGATAGGATTTAAAAACTCCTTAAAAGATAAAATTAATAACTTTAAATGAGAATAGTAATCGATAAAAGAAAAGTTTTAAATTCAAAGAATAAAGTATTTATTTGTGTTTTTGTGAATTAATGTTGTAAGATATATAAATCTGAAGAGTAAACAAAATGAATTCTTTACTAGGATGGTGTCGAGGGTATTTATAACCCCTGAATCTTATCCTCTTCAATGGGTAAATTGACTGAAAAATTATTAACTTTTAATGGCATTGATAAAGGGTAACAATATTTTACATATTATCAATGAAATAAGAAATATTTCTTGCATGTCATCAATGAAACTGGAAAAAAAATAAACATTTTGATAGACCTTTTACCCATCTTTAGATTTAAGAAAATAATTGTTTTTAATATGAATAGGTTATATCAATAGCCTTGGGATAACCCCTAAGATCCTATGTATGTCTCTACGACCAAATGAATTGAGCGTGTAGTTAAAATCGAGTGAAAGAGCATTACAACTTGTTAGATCTATTATTTCTTAGATTTAACTCATGGCCAGGCCTGAGCATAATAGATTTGGCAATTTTTTAAACTTATAGTTTATTGGGCTTAGCTCATGACTAATTCCAAGTGTATTAGATTTAGTAATTTGTCAAATTTATAGTTTCTTAGGTTTAACTTGTGGATAAATCTGATATATTGAGTTTAACATTTTACCAAATTCATGGTTCCTTAAGCTTGATATATAATTGAGCCCAAATATATTGGACCTAGTATTTTGTTATACCTATAATTTCTCAAGCTTAATTTATGGTTGAACTTGAAATTACTGGATCTGATATTTAATTAGATCTATATTTGATTGGATTGTCATTCAATTACAAGTTGGGGCTTCCTAAAAGCATAAAATTATTGATTCAAATAATTATGACTCATCATTAAATTTGTTTAGTCAATCTAGTTTTATTGGATTAATTTTTTATTTTATTTAGTTTAAAGCTGCGCTGAATAAAGTTTTGGATCACAACTTCCAAGTTAATGTTTCATGTTGGATTAAGTTTAACAATTATTATAAAGCGAGGGCTAGAGTGTTGGATTAAGTTTAACAACTATTGTAAAGCGAGGGCTAGAATCTTACTCCCTTCTCCATGTTAAAAGAACATATTTTATCCCTTTTTTTTTTAAGAAATTTTAATTAATCCCTAAAAATGCAAATAACAATTCTCTTTCCATTTTTTTTTTTGTAGATTTAACCCTAAATTAAAAGGATTTTCCTCACGAAGGTCCAATCCCTGTTTCAACGCACTGCTTATTTGCTAAGTTTGGAATTGGTATTATAGCGATAAACTAGTATGAAATTGTCATTAATTTTGAAATTAATCGTAAGATGGCTGACTAAAACAATGTGAGGTGGGCTAAGCCCTCGAAGTTCATGGTATATCTCACATACCTTTTATAACGGCTAGTTATATGAAATAAATTTATATTATTCCACAGATAATTAACAAAGAAGAGATAAAACAAAAAGACAAGGAAAAATTGTGAATGGGATTCAACTATGTTGACAAGACTCTGTATTTAAAAGTATAATAATAATTATTTTTTAAAGTGTAGTTTTTTAGAAATATATTAAAATAATTATTTTATTTTTAAATTTTTTTTTTTAATATTAGCACATAAAAAAATTTAAGCACATTAAAAAATAAATTTAAAATAAAAAATATATTTTTATAAAAAACACTTTAAAAAAAATACACTCTTAATTTTAATATAAAAATGATTGGCCTAATGATTATTCACCCGAAAAAAATTATAAATTCGGAAGAACAAGAGTGGAATGAATGGCAAACATTATAATTTATATTGTTTTTTTAATAAATTGCATGGGCTTGAGTTTTTAAGTGAATGTATTTGTTTCATGTTTCTACGGTAATATCTACTAGAAGGACAGATTAAAATAAGAGTTACATATTAAAAATAATTAAATTTATAAGAAAAGATTTGGGAACTCGTTGTAGAAAACGACGACGGCAAGCTGGGCTGATTTCTCAATAAATTGCACTACAGGGCCACGCGAGTCAAGGGCACGAGTGGGTGTAAAATGGACCTCGTCTTTTCCCTCTAGATGGAGGCTTTATCTTGTGATATTGATTGATCAACCTCTCCATTTCAGACAGTGATATGTTAAGGAAACAAGACAAGAAGAATTGAAGTTTTTCGTTTTCATAATTAATTAGTTCTTCTAAGAATTGGATTACTTAATTGGGTCTTTAACGCATGATTAACAAAATGGTGCTCTCTTTAAGATAATTTGTCATTGTTGTTAACAATCCATGATGATTTTGTTTCTAGTTTTTTAAAAATTTTAAGTTATTTTAATATGTTGATGTTGAAAATAAATTTTAAAAAATAAAAATATATTATTTTAATATATTTTTTAATAAAAAATATTTGAAAAACAATAATTATTATGATTTTAAGTATTATTTTGACGTTGTTTATTCTAATATTTTAAAAGTTTTTTTGAAAAAAGTTGATTTTTTTTTTAATTTTTTACTTTAAATTAATATTTTTATATATTTTTAGATTATTTTGATATATGTTATCAAAAATTAATTTTAAAAAATAAAAAATATTATTTTAATATTTTTTAAATAAAATATATTTTAAAAAATAACCATAATAATATTTTTATACAGTACCTTTACGGGGAAAAAAGAGATTCCTTGAGTACCTCATTGAGGACTGTCAAATACGAGTACCGGGCCTTTTGAAGGTGTGGTCCCCGGAAAGGAAAGCTAAAGCTTAACTGCCCGGTGGGGTAGTAGCTTGGAGGCCGGGATTTGCTAGTCAAAGGAACTTGTCAACTCTGTTATGATTAAGTGCAACGTTAAGCCAAAACTATCTTCAATTTTAATCAACAGCAACAGGCAATGGTATATTGGTACCAAACAAGATACTCCCTCCCTCCCTCCCTCCCCAGCTTCATGACAAAGACAACTAATAATATCTCATTATGTAGTCTCTAGCTTGTGTATTGAGACAAGTATAAAACAGTACACTCAATGTTGTGGACAACGATAAATGTAACTTGCATTTCCAACCAGTGAAAATTATGCAAGACCTTCGGGTTCTTACCATCAATCGGATAACCCGTTGATAATGACACACTACCAAAAATTTATTAAATATAAATAAAAAAGATTATTAAAAAAATATTTATATTGATTTGTATAAAGAGAATTTTATGTTTTTACTAAGATAATGATAAAAATAATAGTTAGATCAACTTTTAATTTTGGTAACATACAAAGAGTTATAGATAATAATCATAATCATTATAAAAATATGATTATAGATGCAATAAAAATAAATCAAGGTTATGCTGGTAAATGTTTAATTGTTGATGAAGAACTTAATACGTATGTAACTAGGTTTTTGAAACTTTTAAAAGATTATGATAAACCATATGAAATGAATGCATAAATCATAGTAAATTATCAGTCGTTGTACATGTATTCACCATCAAGTTAAATCATGGGCCGAGTGAGACTAGTTACATTGGAATTGTTAGATGAGCAATAAGTATTTTACCTAAAAGAATTAAGTTGAAAAATAACTTTTATGTTATAAAATTCATGATAAAACTCATTGGTGTAAAATATTAGAAAATTAATATGTGTCCGAGTTTTTGCATGTTATACCACTGTGAAAATGTTGATTCTACTGAATACAGAACTTGTGGGCGTGCTCATTGTAAGCTCAAAATCGACGAGGAAAAAACTCTTATCAAAAATAAAAAAGAGCGTGCTTATTATAAACTCAAAATTGACAAGGAAAAAACTCTTATCAAAAATAAAAAATTGAGATACTTAATAATTACTCCTAAATTATAAAGATTATTTATATATCCAAATAATTTTGAATACATAACATGGCATCCATCCATCGTAATATTATACGATGGATGAAGTCATGGTGAAGCCTGAAAATAATTTAATAGGGTTCATCTATTGTAATATTATCGTAATATTATACGATGGATGAAGTCATGGTGAAGCCTGAAAATAATTTAATAGGGTTTATCCTTAGTTTTCAATAGAACCATGGAACATACATGCTGAGTTATGTATAAATGGATTTAATTTGTTCGGGTCATTTGCCGCACCTTATTCTTGTTGACCAATAATACTCATGGTTTACAACTTTTCACTGGGGATGTGTGTGAGGTTGAAGTTCATCTTCTTATCTACAGTTATACCTAGTCCTAACAATCCAAGTAGAAATATAGGTGTTTATCTTCGACTGTTGATTGATGAATTAAATCATTTGTGGTTATTCAGAACTTTGATGTACAATGTCTTGAGAAAATAGAATTTTTAGACGATGGAAACTTTAATGTGAACTATTAATGATTTTATTGTGTATATAATGGTTTTTAGTTGGAGAACATATAAAAAATTAGCATATCCATATTATATGAAAAATAACGCATTCATCTTAAAATGATGGTAAAATGTCTTTTTTTTTTAATTGATATTAGAGGTTCTTCCCAATTGATCACAAGTATATAAAGAACATAAAATATTTCTTTATAGGTATAGTTGAAAAGGATGTTACACTGTCAGTACCATCAAATGAAGAATTATATGACATGGTCTTACAGTACAAGAGCATTGTATTTGGTTTTTAATTTGGTAAGTAGAAGATTATTAGTTTTGGTGTGACCCATAATTAGATAAGGAAAAATATTTTTCAGGAATTCTCTTATTAAAAGACTAATCTCCTCCTACATAATCTGGATTTCATGCATATAAAAAAGAATGTGTTTGATTTTTTTTAATATGACTATAAATGTTAAAGGATAGATCTACAACAAGAAAGCTAGGTGTTATACCATTATTTTATCAAATAGGTGAGAATGTTAGTGATAATTTGAATTTACTATGTTTGGGTCCTAAAAAAAAGGTCAAGTACAATAATAAGCATTTTATCAATGTAAATATCTTTTATATTGAAGAGTACAGCAAGGGTAAAAAGTCCTAAATAGTGGACTTTATATTAAAAGATCAATTTCTAATGAGTTTGAAGTTGATTATCAACACAAAGTTAGAAAAGTTAACTGAATTGTAATATCATAATAAACATAATAAAGTCTTTTTATTTAACTGTTATTGATATGACACTACCGATAGAGAAATTAAAGTAGATCTCCACCATGGCTTGGTCAAAATTAAAATAAATAACACTTGATAATTTTTTAATAATTAATTTACTTGAACAAATAAAATTTCAGGTTTACAAATATAGAGGTTGCTCGCACGATAACATCATCAATGAAATCAATGATGAAAGTGCCTTTGTTTTAGTGGAGTCAGGTTTCTAAAAATATTGAATGAAGGCCCATAATTGATGTTTGGTTCAGAAAGTTCAAGATTATAATGTTATTAAGTTTCCAAAAATACATAAATATTTTTAATATTTAATTCAATTATGTTGTTACCAGGAAAGTATGGAAAATCATAATATCATTAGGTAAGATTAAAGTCAATTAAAATTTTATTTCTTATAATCTTACCTGATAATTTTTTTCTTTGAATCAGGATGTGTGATTTCTAGTATAAAACCTAGAAAAAAAAAAGAAAAAAAAGGTTTTCCGAACTAGGAAGACGTGGCCATGTGAAGGGATTTCAGACATCTGCACATCTCAGAAGGTATTTGGGATACTTATATTTAACACGTGATGTCTAAGCATTTATTGTAGCGATCGCAATTCGGTGTAGAGAACCAAACCAAGGAGATTCATGGTTTTATTACCTTGCACGTTATCGAATTCATTCTGTTAGTTTTGCATGTAAAACAAATGGTAAGATTTTTTTATATAAGATAATATTTTTAATTGTTATACTATATAAAACAAAATTTAACTAACAATAGTTTTCTTTTGTGGGTTATGGTGTTTGGATGCAATCCAAAATCGTTGGAGCTTTTTGCTAAAACTCATGTGCAAAATGAGGATAGTTGGAAAGGGGTGTAATAGCTTATGAATAGTCGACCTTAAAAGTTCATGCTAAATTGGATTTCAACAATTTTTTTATTAAGTTATTATTTAAAATTTTTTGATAACTTGTTTTTTTGTAGAAAACGTATAACACCTAATTACATGAGAGATATGAGGACAATCATTTAACCTATCCAAAACTTAATTTGAAGTTATGGTTGAAGGCTGATTCATCTTAAAGACATAATAGAAATTGGGTTTATGGTATTTTCAATACTATAGTCAAGGATACGTGAAAGGGCCATAGTGTATTGACCATTAATTTCTTGCAATCGAGATCAAACTAGTAATGTTGGGGATCTATTAGCAACCTTCATTGTTACATGTGGCCACTCTTTTCACCCTTCTAGTTTCAATAAAGATCTGTATCCGTCTCCTCTTCAGCTTTTGTCTATTAAATAAATTATATTCAATAATATTTTTAAAATTAATAATATAAATTTGATTTTTTATTTGATTTTATTTCTTATTTGATTTTATTTAAAAAATATTAAATACAATACTGGTGGAATAACCGATGGAATTATAATCACTAATAGAATGACTGATTGGCTAAGTCTCTCAAAGAGTTCTAGAGAGTTGGGAAAAAAATTACAAGATTTTGTTAGTATTAGATGTAATTCTTTAATGGTTTAATTATATCGATAATATGTAAATACCGATAATTTATTTTGTCAATAATATGCCATAATCACTGATAAATTCAACAACAAAATCAATCTCAATAAGTTTTTTGTTTGGTGTAATATTTCTCTTTATAAATATATTGGTGGTTATATTACTGATGAAATAATTTGTATAATATAAATCATCAATGATATATTTTTTTGTGATATTTATTCATATGTGATTCCCTCAATTTTTTTTTTCATTGATTGAATTAGCATCTAAACACCGATAAAATATCATTGGTGTTATGTAAAATCCCGGTGGTGAAATTTTAGAAAAATTATGGATGGTAGAATATGAACTCCGGTTTCTCAATTTGTGCGTCTATACACTAGAAACGTATGCATATTTCAAAAAAACAAAACACACACACACAATTATTGGCGCAAGGGAAAGAAAATTGTAGCAATATGTTGTTATGTGCAGGAGGATGTGAAGCGAAATAATTTAGGGTTTGATCGCTTGGATTATGTGGAATCACGTTCACAGCACCAACGAGTGCCACGAAATGTTTAGCAGAATCATTGCTGCTGCTGCAACCTGGATTCTCGCACCGATTAAACACTTTTGTAGCGCAGCCTTGTTTTATATATCTCACCAACTGCTGTCCATGCTCTTGACTCCCATGTCAATAATACAAAGTTTTTAGTGCACAATATCCCATAATTTTATACTGTCAAATGGTTTTTTGATTGCTGCTTTCCAGCCTTTCATGCCCACACTCGTTTTTGTTTTCTAGCAAGCGAGCTCCATGAACCTCCAGCAGCTTTCTCCAATCTATTACAAAAACCAAAGACCAACTCTTCATTCATGGATTCCAAGTGTACCAACCTTGTAATATAACTTAAACTGTACCTCCCTTGCATATGCACCAAGAGTTTTAGTTGTTTAACGAATTAAATACACGTACGAAGGTTGCCACGGAGCCAAGTATCGGTCTTTTTTAATTTAAATTATTCCCACAGGACAAGCTTGGGGTTTTGGAACACGGGTTAATTAAGCAATGTGGACTTGGATGATTCTCGACTGGATAGCAACCAGTGGATTTAACAAAAAGCAATTGACGATTTAATACATAGAAAAATGTGAGATCATACTCGTGAACAAGTACCCGTGATGTTAGGAAAATTGGCCCGCAAATTCTTCCGCTTAAAGAAGTGGAAAGCTTTCCTTAATTTCGTTATATCCATGTATCCACCATCTAATATGATGTTTTTTTATATATATTATTTAAAAAAATATATTTTAAAATAATTTTGATGTGCTAATATTAAAAATAAATTTTAAAAAATAAAAAAACTATATTAATATATCTTAAAATAAAAAAACATTTTATAAATAGTTGCTAACCCAAATATCAAACACTACCGTACTGAATAATAGCTTTTTTTCTCTCTCTGATTTTTATATTTAAAGGTGATTTATGCATCTGAATCCAAATATAAATTATATGAAAAATGATGAAAAGAAGGAGGCATTAAAACTAAATTTAAAAAGATAAAAAATTTATTCTATATATTTTTATATAAAAAACAGTTTATAAATAATCATCATTTCAATATCAAACACCACTGCACCGAATAATAGTTTTTATTTCTCTCTCGTTTTTATACCTAAATGTGATCCATGCACGTGAATCCAAATCTAGACTAATGAAAAATGGCGAAAAAGGGGAGGCATACTCATGAACTCACCGCATGCAAAGGGAGATAAGCAGTGTAGATCAATGAAAGCATCACTTAAGCTTTCCATGCGAACCATGTAATTTGTATCCCAAGAAATCATTGAGGCGAGGTCGTCGCCGGGCTGCTTTTCTTGGAGGGGGCCACCTGAATACAAGAGAAAACCTAATAATTGTTACCCACGTGTGAAAAATTCACTGTAATAGGATTATTGCACAAATTCCTGTAAAATAAATTAACCACCCACCCATCGCTTAGATTGATTGATGGGCTATCTTACTGTTTATGCCACCCCCGCTTTTACGCCACTGATCAATCTCACCTAACTCAACCTTTTTGTATTTTTACTGTATTAGAATTGAAAAGGTGAAAACAGCGGGGATAAAAGAGATGAATACAAAATCATACTTGTCGGTAATGTAAGGGATGAAATGATTGTTTTATATTTTATGGGGTTACGTGGATAAAATAAAATAAAATATTAAAAAATAATATTTTATTATTTATTTGTATTGTTATTAGATTTATATATTTAAAAAATAATTATATATTATTATTATTTACTTTGATTTATATCAAGGGTGAAATACGGGGTAGCTGGTTCACCTTTCTAATTCGTCGCCTGTATTTTATTTCAGGTTGATTTTTAATTTAAATTTAAAATTACAATGATATCTATTTTTATCTTGTGGTTTAAATCTCGTTATGATCGATTCTAAATAAAATTTTAAAGTTATGATAATAATAATTTTTATCTTTGTATTGATTTGGATTAACATTATTAATATGTGACCTAGATCTTATTTTAAGTTGATCTTTGAATTCTATTTTAAAACTACAATAATAATCATTTTTATTTTATATTGACCTTCTTGACATATAACATGGGTTTACCTCAAGTGGACCCCAAAATTGAGTTTTAAAATTATGATAATAACTATTTTTATTATTACGTTGATCAAGATTAACAATCGATTTTATTCATGACTTGAGCCTTGTTCCGATTCGACTCTAAAATTAAATTTAAAAATTATAATAATAATCATTTTTATTTTTATACTGACTTAAGTCAGTCCAAGTCATCTTGACTTATTACCCAAACATTGACTAATGACCTCAATTTTGCTCCAAATCGACCGATGAGTTAGATTTTAAAACTACGATAATAACTTTATTTATCCTTGTATATGTTAGTTGTATAATTTTAAAAATAATAATTTTTTAAATGATATTTTACAAGTAAAAAATAATAAATATTATTTTCAAATATATGTGTTTTTATATCTTTTATTTTGAAAGAATAAAAATTTACTATAAAATTATATAAAATAAATTATTTTTACATCTCTATCTTTATCTCTCCGGCCAAATATATTTTTATTTTTATTAATTTCATCTCTAATGCACACTGTTAAACAAACATGTTTTTATTTGTGTAACATTTCCCCTTGTCTGAACTAATAACGTTGATGAGGATACAATCAATAAACAAACAACGGTGACGATGGTGACAGCATAGCAGCATACAACTATTTCATAGCATAAAAAGGCGGAATGGATATTTCCAAAGCATATAGTTCTTTCCTCTTCTTTTATATATATATAATGGATAGTAATTCTTATTGATATGATTTTAGTATATCCTTTTTTAATTATTTTTTTGACATAATGTGAATGGCATTTTTTAGCTATATGTTCAAAAACTCGTTTGCAGCTTAATCCTTTTATCAATTTCGTGTTTTTTTTATTGGTTTTGATTTCTTAGTTTTTAAAAAATAGAAGAAAGAATTGGGAGAGAAGCAAGGTGAGAGAATTTTATTAGGAAAAAAGGTATTTTTGAAAATAAATAAAAAACTTACTAAATCGAGGACAGTCAAAGATAGCCAGGGGGCAACTAACTATTTTTTATAATAATAAACGATAAAGATTAAATTAGAACTCATTAATTTCTTTGATAAAAAAACAATAATATCTTTAGCACGTGGGAGTATCGAGTGAGGTTCGAATATAACTGGACTAGAAGAATAGATTAATATTAATTATATATATTGTCAGACTGCTCAACTACTAGAAGAAATTACGTTCGAGAGTCATCTCAAGGAACATCAAAGCGTTATGCCATGTTACCAACCTACCCACCACTTTCTTTAATTTTTACCCCTCGGGACAGCGGGAGTCACGCAGGGGTTTTTCTTGCCTGGTTGTGTTCTGCTAGGTTTCTGTATCTTTCTTTTTTGCCCCTGACTTTTAGGTAGATGATGACCCCTCGACATCTGGCTGTCTGGTTTGGGTCACTTTTCAACTCTGCCACCGTGCCACCCCTTGAAAGGAAGTGGACCCGCTCAAGCCCGTCCACCTGCTAAACAATAATGAGTGCTCACAATTACACCCACCTTAATAAAACAGACAAACAATGAGTGCTCGCAATCGCACCCGGATTAGTATTCGTGTTTTTTAAAACTATAGAAGAGTATGGTAGCAGAACGCTAAATGCCAATAGATATGCGCATCGATGTACGGACACCATCACTTTAGATTTATGAGTTCAACTCACAACAATGAAGATTTTTTTATAACGCTACACGCCAAATTATCTCATGGCATGACGGTAGGCGTGGACCCGCGTTAAGATATGGGGTAAGATTTTTTTTTTTCAAGAAAAAAATGATGTTAAAATATTATGTAAAAAAATAATCCTGCAAAAAAATTTAAATTAATTTATCAAATTTAAAATTTAGATTATAAATTTAAAATAATCTGATAAAAAATAAAAAAATTAATATTAAATAATAAAATAAAAAACAAGTAAAAAAACGATATCAACAATCGTTATCTTTTTAAACCCATTATCTTGATCATTAGACTATTAGTGTTTTATCTGAAAAACCACAATGTTTAATTTTTTACCAATCAAATATTGAAAGATATGGGGCAAGATTTTTTTTTTTAAAGAAAGAAAATGATGATAAAAAATTATTTAAAAAATAACCCTATAAAAAAATTAATTTAATTTGAATTAATTTATCAAATTTAAAATTTAAATTATGAAATTAGAATAATCTGATAAAAAATAAAAAAAATAATATTAAATAATAAAATAAAAAACAAGTAAAAAAACGATATCAACAATCGTTATCTTTTTAAACCCATTATCCTGATCATTAGATTATTAGTGTTTTATCTGAAAAACCACAATGTTTAATTTTTTACCAATCAAATGTTGAAAGATATGGGGCAAGATTTTTTTTTTTAAAGAAAGAAAATGATGATAAAAAATTATTTAAAAAAATAACCCTATAAAAAAATTAATTTAATTTGAATTAATTTATCAAATTTAAAATTTAAATTATAAAATTAGAATAATTTGATAAAAAATAAAAAATTATTTAGAAATATAATATTAAATGATGAAATAAAAAATAAGTAAAAAAATGATATCAACAATAGTTACCTTTTTAAACTCGTTATTCCGGTCATTAGACTATAAATATCCTATCTAAAAAACCACAATGTTCAATTCTCTACCAATTAAATGTTGAAAGATAAAATTAAAATTAAAAATTTAATTATACTAAAGGATCCAAAATAATAATAATAAAATAATTAAATGATGAGGATCAAAATTGAAATAAAAATAAATTAGATGATGATTATAATTTTTTTATTAAATGATGAAATTGAAAAGAACAGTTAATTTAAAAAAAGGATAAAATAATCAAATAAATGATGACCAAATTGAAAAGAAAAACAATAACATGCACAAATTGGAATTGAAATGTGCAATTGAAAACAAATTTGAACTTTATTAAAAAAATGAGAACAAAATGAATAAGGATAGAATTTAAAATATTAATAAATAAGAGCAAAAGTCTTAATTTTTACAAGATAACGCAATTTTTTGAAGTAGGTGAGAGAAGTGGGAGAAAAAGAAAAAACCACTGGCATCGCACTACCACCCCAACTCTCTCACATATTGCTCTGCTAGGAATATATCAGAGGGTGCTCCCCGTAATACAATGAAAAGGAAATTTTGAATGTTGGGAGACGCCGCATGTACTATTTAAAAGATGCGGGCACCTTCCATACTTTGATATGTGCTTTGCATATACCAACTAATTTTTATATATATTTAATATTTATTTAAATACTAAGTTGTCCATAAGTTAATTTGATTATAAAAAAAAACTAGTGTGAAAATATAAAAAAGCCCCTGGACACTAGTTTTAAAATTTTTGTTTCAAAGGTATTTTAGTACTTTCATTGTGCCTCTGAGATGTGAAGAAAAAAAAATAACTATATTGATCGATTTGGTAATGACTAATAAACCAGTTGATAAATTAAATGTTCAATGTTTTATGTATCACAATTATAGACACAATAAATCTGAATGTCATACTAATTTAAATAGTAATGGTAATAGAAAATTTTAATTTTGTAAAGAAGAAAGATAAAAATTCTTTATTGATGGCTTGTCATATGAATAAGAAAAATAATCAAGTTTTATGGTATATAGACATTGGATGTAATAATCACATAAGTAGAGATAAAACCAGTCTTCTTTGATTTAGATAAGTCTTATCAAGTTTTTATGAAGTTTGATGACGAGTCTAAAGTTTATGTTATAGGAAAAGGAATGGTAGCGGTCCAAACTAAGAAGAATGTTGTCCATACTATTTGTGATGTTTTATTTGTTCTAGAATTAAAAATAGATTTTCTTAACATTGACTAGCTTCAAGAAATAGAGGTATACAATTTATATATATATAAAAAAAAAGTATGTAGAATTGAATATGACAAATTGAGTTTAATTGATAAAGTTAACATGACACATAATTGATTGTTTCTTGTATATCTTTAAAATATTATCCATTCATACTTTTTGATGAGATTAAAAGAGAAAAAATGGTTATGAGATTTTCACTATAAACATCTTAATTTTGGTTGATTGAAAATTCTATATCAAAAGAATATGGTGATGGGTTCTCATAAAATTCTCACTCCTCAAATTTATGAAGAATGTATTGTTAGCAAACAACATTAAAATCAATTTCCACGAGAAAATGGTGGAGAGAAAGGAAGCTATTAAAGTCAATTCATTCCAATATCTATAGACCAATAACTTCATGTTCTAATGGAATGTAATCACTTTCTTTATGGTTATAATTGAAAAAGAAATATGAAGTTTTTGAAGTCTTTAAGAGGTGTGAAACACTTTTAAGAGTGAAGTTAACCTACCAATAAAAGTTCTTCGAATGGATCATGGTAGAGAATACAAATTACATAAATTTACAAATTTTTATGAGAGCAATGCAATTAAAAGGCAACTTATCGCAACTTATATGCCTTTTCAAAATGAATTTTGTGAAAAGAAAAATGAGTGATCTACCACATAATTTTTGGCATGCATAACTTGAATAAAAGTCTTATATTTGTCATTCAAGATAAGACACCAAATAAAGTCTGGAGCAGACAAAGATCGACGGTTGATCTTCTCGGAATATATAAATGCATTATTTATGCTCATATTTAAGATGTTTTTCTATATTTGAACTCATGTCATCATGTTTGATTTTGTTTGAAAACACACATTAAAAAAAGGGTGTTATTTAAAACTTATAAGCCATCAAAGTCTCTTACTCTTAATTGATATGAGATATTAATATTATTATAATCCTCTTAGCGAGGAGAATTGGGAATATAACTCGTGCTTTTATTTATGATGTTAATGACGATACTGGCTCAAATCTGCTACATGGTTAGCTCATCAAAATATATTATTTTATATTTAGATTTATAGTTTGTGGTAAATTTTGTTATAAAAACGAGTGTTTTGTGAAAATAGAAAGTATATGTAACTTATAAATAGTAAATTCCTCCCCTTTTGACTTATGTGAAATATTAGCATCATCATAATTCTCTTCTAGCAAGGAGGTTTAGAAGCTGAGAACAAGTAGCTTATATTTCTAGTAACAACTAGAATAATAATACAATAATGATGTAGATCCAAATCCATTACATGATTGACTTTAAAGAGATATTGTCTCCTGTTTAATTTTATGGTCTTGTAATGTAATGACTTTTGTCTTAAAAACATAATTTTGAGAACTACTTGATATCTATAAGATTGGAAAATATATAACTTCTAATCAATACTTGATATTGATATTATCAAGTTGTATCATTTCATTGGCTTATGATTTTATTGTCATCTACATTTTTGTTTTATTTATGAAAATAGTATTATTAGTTTTAAATCATATCAAAACCACCAACTAACATTATTCTATTTTTTTTTTTAAATGGAGAGAATCAGCCCCTAGACCGTCCATCTCAATCATGTGCGTGTGATACTTTTATATACTCAAAACATGTTCCCGTATGTTTTATGCATGGTGATTGAAATTAAATAATCTCGTTTTCAAAGAAAATTGAAACGGAATATATTTTACGCACTAACCTGCACAAATGGCCAGTAAATTGATTCTGAAACGGTCAGACCCACCCCGCATATCTGTATAAGATCCACTAACATCCCACCTCAGTACTCATAAATGGACATCCAAAAGACAAACAATTATTCATTGATAATGAAATTTGATTTTTATTATATGGTCGCGAATGAAAATGGAGACGGGTGGGAAAAAACATGGGGGACACGTGTGATGGACGGCATGTGCGCTCTATCATCCTCTTCAACCATCATGGGTCCCACATGGGAGTTGCCAGAGAATGGATGTTGAAACTGAAAGCTGCATTGTTTTGCTGCTCCTATGTTTCTTGGAGGTTACTGTTTTGACGCTAATACCCCCTTTTTGCTAACTCTGTTTTGTTTTTGCAGCTAAATTGTTTTTTAAAGAATTTTTTAATTGTTTTTATTTTATTGTGTAGTTAAAAAAATAAATTATTAAAAATTAAAATATATATTATTTTAATGAATTTTTAAATAAAAAATATTTTAACAAATATAATATAATTATATTAAGAATCACAATATAACGAATTTGGTATCATATACTTTTTTTTTTAACGATGATTTTATTTAATTATTTTAACATTCAAGAAAAACTTTTTATACGTTGGGTTAAATTCCTTTTGAAATCAAATTAAATATGACAGCGTTTAACCTCATAAAATATTAAGTTGCTATCAGAATTTAATAAATATTTTTAATGTATTTTTATTTTGTTTAAATTTAAATGTTTTATAATGTTTTGAATTATTTTGGTATAGTGATGTTAAAAATAAATTTTATAAAATAAAAAATAATATTTTTAAATAAAAAATATTTTAAAAAATAATCTTTACCATCTTACTAGCAGTCGATTTATGTGTGTATATATACGAACTTCCACCAATTCTACTTAAATTATCAATACTATGCATATTCTTATTCTCAACAGGGAGATATTTTAGATTTTGATTGCGAGAAATTGCCACGGCATTGGTTTAAATGCATAATGAAAGATAAAATGTTCAGAGCGTTGAGCATACCTCCAAATCTACTACTTTAAAAAAGAAGAAGAAGACACCCTCCATTACTACGACAACTGCCAGCTGGAGCTCGTTAAATTGCTATTCCCTTCACCCTCCGTCGTCTCAAAAAAAGGAAGTGTCCTTTCTAGTAATATAAAATTCTCAACGAGGGCATTTCTGTACTTCAACCCAACTCCTCTCCTACTACCTAGCTAGCTAGCCTGGCGTGCTTGTGTGGTGTGTCTGCGGGCACTCAATACTCACAACCTCACAAGACAAACAACACCGTTACTGTGAGCGATTGAAACATTGACACACACAGACAATCTCTTCTTTCTCAGAAGAGGCCAAAAACTCGTTCAGAGGAAGAAGAAAGAAGCTCCTCTTTCTTCTCTTTTCCGCAAAGCAATGCCTGTGATCCCCGGAATTCAATGCTTTCTTTCTTCTTCTCACTGATTTTCACATTTCACGAAAAGAACTAGCATTTGCATGGAGAGGAAGGTGAGTTTTTCCACAAGCATTTTTTATTTTGTTTTTTTATGATAGTGTTTCTTCAAAGGCAAGATTTCAGTTTTTTGCAATGCGATTTTGAAGCCTTTTGTTTTCTCTTGCAGGCTTTGAATTCCCGGTGAAGTTTTTCTCTTTATTTGCGAAAAATTAGAAGAAGAAAAGAGAGAGTTCGAAAAAAGGTGGGTCAATGGAGATTTGAACATTCTTTTTTTAAAAAAAGAAGAAGAAGAAGAAGAAATTGATGTGTTATTGAATTTTTATTTATTTATTTCAGCTTTTATTTCTTTTTTACTTACTTTGAAAAGTGATTCAAGAAGCTTAATGTATAATAATGCTTTTTTTTTCTCTCTCTGCTTTATCTTTATTTATTTATTTATGTATTTATCTTTGCTGTTTTTGCTTAATTTTGTGGCGGTTGAAACGGTCAGTTACACCGTTACACTCAGCTTTTAAAGATCTTGAACGGTCATGCTGTTTGTTTCTAAAATTGAAGATCTAGTAAACAAGTCTAGTATTTGATCTTGATCTGGCTCGAAACCAGATACTCTCTGCATAAGAATTCTTTGAAGTTGAAGTAAGCGTTATATAAAGTGATGCAAGCGAAAAAAATTACTGCAATATTGAAGAAGTTGGCTTACAAAAGGTGAAATGAATTGATAATGCTTTTAGTTTCTCGACATTGACTGCATTTTTCTAAGAAATTTTTTATTTGAAAGCTCACCTATTTATGCTTTGGTTTTGTAATTTTGGCATGTTAGTCAGGCAGCTTCAATTTGGTATAAAACTTGAGATTGTAAAAAACAAAAAAGAAGCTGATTAATGTGACTCTTTGTACGAGCACGATTAGATTTGGGGTGGTTGAAGAAAGATTTAAATTTGAAAAAAAAATGGGGTTGAAAGAAAAAACTTTGGTTGCTTCAATTTGGCAATGATGGCGTTGAGAAAATGCAGTCAAGTAATTTCAATTTGGTAAACAGTTTTGAGTAATGTAGCTGAAGATTTAAAGAAATATATTTGGAGTGGTGATAGTTAATTTTTTCTACAGGTAAGGTAAGATTTAGGTTGCCTGAGTGGTGAAAATGGCAACGTGGGAGCATCTTGGGGAGGTGGCAAATGTGGTCCAGCTGACGGGCATTGATGCAGTGCGGTTAATAGCCATGATAGGTAAAGCTGCAACTACAGCACGGATGCACAAGAAGAATTGCCGGCAGTTTGCACAGCATTTGAAGTTGATTGGGAACTTGTTGGAGCAGTTGAAGATCTCGGAGCTTAAGAGGTATCCCGAAACGCGGGAACCATTGGAGCAGCTTGAAGATGCTTTGAGAAGAAGTTATCTTTTGGTCAATAGTTGTCAGGATAGGAGCTATCTTTACTTGCTTGCAATGGGGTGGAACATTGTGTATCAATTTAGAAAGGCACAGAATGAGATTGATCGGTACTTGCGGCTTGTTCCTCTCATTACTCTTGTGGATAATTCTCGAGTCCGGGTATCATTTATTGTTCTTATTCTTTTTTTTTTTTGCTGCCGTGTTCCTTATTGCTGTGATATCTGTAACTGTCTCCATCTTTTGTTGCTTTGATTATATATGTCTGGCTTGCCTCCTCCTCATTCCTCAAACTCCTTGGTTATTTATTGACATCTAGCCTCTAATGATGGGAGAATGAATTCATGAAACTTGCTTATTCCTTTTCTATCATGCTTGCTTGTGAGCACTAGATTTACAGCTCTGTTAATCAATGGACCTATTTATCTGTCTTCTTCCCAGTGCATGTATTTTTGGTTCACTGTACATTGTATCGCTAAAACACGAGTCATTATCTTGTTGCAAGTGGTGGGAATTTTGGATTATTGAAATGGCTTCAAAATTTGGAAATCTGTTACATAGAGATGGAAATTTGAAATTAAATTCACAGTCTGTGCTGGTGTTTTCTGGTAAGCTAACCTGCAGTGAGTATTTTATGCATTTTCTGTGGGTATCCATGTTTCTGTTTGGGAATGATTGAGGGAATGAGGATTGGATTTCCACAAAATGGTTCCACTTGTAGGGCGAGGGAGTCTTTGAGTTGAAAATGCAAGAACTTCCTTGTTGAAACTTGGTTGGCATGTAGTTTTCCTGTCTGGCTCTATTTTGAATGGTCCAAACAACACCTTCCCATGCACCCAATCACATGCACACTGAACAAAAACTCTCTGTCTCCCTCACAAACACACTCACAAAAAAAAAAAAAGCAACTGCATTTATTCTTGCTTCCCCAGCAATTTATGATAATCCACTCTGTCTCATATCCATAAAGGAATGGGTTAATATTTCATGTTCCTTTATAAAATATGCTATAACCACAAAAGCTCTACTAAGGAGATTTTTTTTTCACTTGTATGCAGGAGAGACTGGAAGATATTGAAAGGGATCAACGTGAGTACACATTAGATGAAGAGGACAGAAAGGTGCAAGATGTTATCCTGAAACCAGATTGCTCAGGAGAACACACCACGATGTTGAAAAAGACTCTCTCTTGTTCCTATCCAAACATGTGTTTTAATGAAGCACTAAGAAAGGAAAATGAGAAGCTTCAGCTTGAACTACAAAGATCGCAAGCACATTTGGATGTGAACCAATGTGAAGTAATTCAGCATTTGATTGAGGTCACAGAAGTTGCTGCTGCAACTTCTCTTCCGGAGAAGAGTTCATCAACAAAAAGTTCTAAGAAACTGGAGCCTACATATTCAGATGTTAGTGAGAACAAACATTCATTTGATGACAATTATAGTACAAAAAGTGATTCTCACAAAACTTCAAGGTTAGATATCCTTAAAAATTTATGTTTTCGGAGTTTCGATGAAATTGTTGTTTGTAAACAGTCATGCATTAATGTGTGGTCCCAACCTCTATTCATAAACCAAAAACATAATCTAAGCACATTGAGTTGGTTTTTGTTTGGACTTTTCATTTGCAAAAGGCTGATTTGGTTTGAATTGATATTTAAGATAGTTCCATTGCAACAAGCTTTGCACGTTTTTGGTAAAGAGCTTTGCTTATGTTGGTTTAATAGAAGGGATTCAATTTGATTGCAACATTATAAATTAATACCATAAATATGTACTGAAATTTATATCAATTTTCAAAACTGTCACCAGGTGTGGTTTTTCCAAGAAAACTGAATTCTCTTAAATTCTATAAAGTCCTGAAAGATTGACACTAATAAGTTGGAAATGCCAGAAAGGAATATGGTTCCAATTTTTCTTTTCCTTTTTTCTTTATATGCATCTCCCTTCGTGCCATGGTATTTCAATGGTCATTGTTTGAGTGCTATATGAAATATATAACCTTCACAATTTCTGTAAACCAAGGGTAGTTCAAAGAGTTTGATGGCAATGACGTACTTTTTTATGCAGAAACACTTCCTCAGTTTCATCAAGAGATGATCTGCTGTCAAGTAGAGGTTCACATCATCATGAAGAATGGCATGCAGATTTACTCGGTTGTTGTTCAGAGCCGTATCTGTGTATGTCTTATGAGGCATTCTGTTTTCTTTTGTTCTCTGCTAGTGAGTTTTATGCAGTAGTGAATCAATGATATATTACCTTTTTTCACCTATTCAGTTTGGATGTACTATGTTCCTCATGCTGTCTATCCCTCTCTTACATTTCATATTCATATCAATGCAGACCAACAATTCTGCGCTAGAAAAACCAATCTCTTTATTGTATTTTTACTTTCCTTATGCATGATAATATAAATTGCAACTAACTTCTTGTTTATTTAATTTTCATTCCTGTTTGCTGCAATGTTATATTAAAATCTCTTCCTTTCCTACACGAGTGATCACCAAAAATGAAGATTTAAATTGTGATTGTTGTTGATGGAAAAAACTGGTTTTGGTTTCACAAACTGTTAACTATTCAAGACATGTAATAAATTTTCAAGTGTCATTCATGTTTTGGGACATCTTATCCCATGTGTCTAGGTTGCATCTCAAATCTTTCAATTTTACTTATTCAATTCTTCTGGACTTCATGTACTCTTGTACTTTTGCTGAAGTCGTCTCAAGGAAATAATTGTCAAAAAATGACTGAGCTTGATAACAACAAAAGGACCTAGCAAATCTTTTACTTACAAGAATCCTTTTCAATTTCAGGTATAAAGACTTTATTCTATCCTTGTGGTACATTTGCAAAGATTGCTACTGTGGCAAAGAACAGGCATATATGTAAGTGGCTTTAATTTTTTAGTCAGGATCCTGTTACATTTGCCAAGTTGTATTAGTCACGACCATAGGTTTACTAAGCTATTTTTGCAATGGTTTGGAGAAACACAAAGGATGGCCAATCAAGGGATTTGAGGGGAAAGAGAGTTGGTTTTCCCTTCTCTCTTCTAATGCTGGAGGGTTCTGCATAACTTCCACATGTTAATTTACTCCGTAGAGTTGTTGTGAACAAAAATCCCAAGTGTTTTCAGAACTTTTGCTTCCAACACAACTGTAGGGGGAGTTTAGAAAGAGTCAAAGACCATATATGGGAGCTAATGCTCTTGATGTTGATTTTGTATCCCATATACTTTATGTGACAATTGGTTTTAAGGGAAGAAAATATTGTCCCAATATTACAAAGTAGCTTTTGGACTTGCAGACATAAGGTATATTACAAAGTAGCTCAGGTATTAGATTTAAATAGCTTGATGAAATACAGGCTTTGAATGTCAGATTTGAAATGTTTTCCTTGTCTTCTATCAACTTCAATTGCAAAAACTATTGGAAACTTGAAATTCTAAATCATTCTTTTGAAAGTGTTTTGAAGCTTCTCTGGTAATTTTATTTTCATGATCATCAGCCTCAGCGGAAGCTTGTAATGAATTGATGGCATATTCAATGATGTTGTCGTGTTGTTGCTATACTTGCTGCGTTAGAAGGGAGCTTCGCAAAACATTGAATATCACGGTAATTCCTACCTTCCTGCTGCATGGTTATGATATTTTTTTTTCTTTGGGTATCCCATAGTTTACAGAAACATGCACATTGGATGGTGAACATCTCTAGTATTTGTGTGTATATCGTGTAATAATAGAGTGAAATACAATGCCTTTGTCCAGAATTCTAAATGCAGTTGCTGGCATTGAGCATATTTTGTAAGGTGATGCTGATATTAAATGGTTCTAAACTGTCCAATTGAAAGTTTATTAAGCCATCACATAACCCTGAAATCATCTGCATAAATGTAAAAGTAATACGCTAATCCATTGACAACCAATGTTTTATGCTATAATTTTCTATTTGTGAGTATCTCCTGTTGTTCCTACTTCCTAGCCAGTCTTCATCTTGAAAATATAGATCTGTTTTCCTCAAGAGTTGCCCCTCACTCCTACCAACTTCTTTGGCAGGGAGGGTTTATTGACGATTTCCTGTCGCATTTGATGTGTTGTTGCTGTGCCCTTGTGCAAGAATGGCGAGAAGTGGAGATTCGTGGGGTTTATGGCATGTATTCTTGGAATCTCTCTTGTTAAACCTGAATTAATAAGATGTGGACTGGTCTTGTGCAATTGTGCTTATGGTGCTTGTCATAAAATCTACTTTTGCAGGTCCCGAGAAGACAAAAACAAGCCCGCCTCCGTCTCAGTTCATGGAATCTTAAGAGATAAGCCGAAAGATTTATTGAGTTGGTGGTTGCGTGTTATATAGGCAATGGGCCATTGCCGCTGCTTTATGCATGAACTTGTAAGGGATCGCGTTGTGCCATGAGTGTTATCCAATATGTTGAGTCACCTATATATGTAAAGTTCAATATCCACTCGTGATGTGCCATAAGCTATATATTTTAATTGATATATAGTTTTATTTCTGTTAATTAGTGGGCTCAGTCTGTTTTATTTCAGTAACGATTGAATGTATATTTTTCTCATATTATTTTTAGTAGGGGTGAACTCAAAAGGATGTCTTTTTAGACCCAATTAAATGCCTATTTAGAAGTGTTGTTGTGATAATTTGAGTTCCAAAATGTCTTTTATAGAAATATATTAAATTATGTTTTTTTAATTTCTTAAAAATATTTTTAATACTATCATATTTAAATTAAATGATAAAAAAATAAAAATAATTAATGTTAAATAAAAATAAAAATAAATTTTAAGGGAGCAGTATTTAGGCCGCCGTGAAATTGCATTGCTAGCTCAAGGAATATTTGAGCAAAAATCGATCATGGATCTCAACAGCGTGTTAAATAGTCTAATTATTAGCGGCTAGCCAGCAAATGCGGAGTGTTAGAAGGGACGTTTACATGGCCCAAACTTTGTTACGGGTTGTATCAATAATTTTTTATGGAAAAAAAAGTAATCTATTACATGGCCCAAACTTTGTTATGGGTTGTATCAGTAATTTTTTATGGAAAAAAAAGTAATTTATAGGCCATGTTTGTTTTCTGAAAAATAGTTTTCGTGAAATCACTTTCCAAACTTTCCTGTGTTTGTTTGTCATTAGAAAAATTGGTCAACGAGAAAC